>NC_058062.1:15544444-15779410 GCF_020085105.1 Siniperca chuatsi
TGATTCCTTTCACAGTGTTACATTAGTAACAGTTAAACTCCATACATTTGTTCTTGTGTGTTTGGTGTCGTGATAGTCATGTGTGCACAAATGAAGACACATTTAGATGGCCTGCATGAAAATGGATATAGGCAGACACAATGCATGTGCTTATTATATTTACTGTAAAATCTGCAGCAGGCACAGACAGAGAGAGCTGAGATTTTCCCACCGCATCTCTTGGCACGTTGTCTGGCTGTTGCACCACCTGTTGCCAAGTTGAAAGGGCATGTTACCTGGAGTGACATGGAAGGGATGCTGGCTGTCTAGCAGCACATCCCAACGATCCAAGCCCAAGCTACAGTGCAAACAATAAACATGCATGTAAAGCTCTTTGTGCTGTCATTGTGCCCTATATGGCAGTACTTTCTCTTCACTTCACTTGAATCTCTGAGTTTGGATGAATGTGGTAATATCCGAGTTTGTACCTGCATCAAAGAACATTTAAACATTAATTAAAGAATGTCTGGAGTCAGTGGTTTCCATATGCTATATTTCTGTTCTATTTTTTATTTAAACTGAATAGTTATTGCTTCTAATTCCCACAGCTTAATCTGAGCATTTTACCATGGAAGAGAACATACCTTGGTTTACTGTACATCTTGCATAAGGTCATATATCATAGTGTGTAGAGTGTAGAAAAACATAGACACTGGGATTTCTACTTGCCTTCATCTTGTCTTGTCCTGCTGTCAGTACATCTACATTTTTGAAAATAGTGTGGAGTTTGGAGAGCAAGCATCACAGCTGAGTATTGAAACCTGCAAGATCTGTCAATCAACATATGCTTTATAAGTCTGAGGTCCTAACATTATTGTCCTCCAAACAGTCTATTTGAAACCACAATTTAGCAGCCATGAGGACCTGCACTGGCCTCAACACTTCCATGCTGCTATGGTTTCTGCAAATGTTGTTGTTTTTCAAATAAAGACAAATCCATAAACTCACTTGCATGAAAAAACAAACAAACAAAAAAAGATCACAAAGACCATGCTTATTGCCCCTTTAGTACTCTGTGTTTGAGTCTCAAATATCCCTTACTGCTAGAAAGACGGACCCAGAGGCCTTCAGAGTAAACTTCAGGGCATACAAGGCTAGCAGAGGGTGTCAGTCAACATAAGGATGGTCTGGTTTGTTTGTGGTAATAATTGTAATGTTTCAAATTCAATATAGTAAAATGCCGCAAGTGATGCTTCTAATCAAGTCTAATGTGATGCTATAATTGCAACTCAAACCTGTCACATAGCAGCTGCAATGTGAGCAATAAACTGGCAGGAGGATGACAAAATTGTAAGCACATTGGCCTGCTATTGTCACATTGCATATAAATTAAACATTGTGTGTGCACAGCAAGTTATGTTTATAAAAACATATCATGTACACATACTGCACGTGCACATTCATGTACACACACAGACACAATGGGAGTTAAACTAGAAGGGTAGGCTTTTTCTGGGATTTCTGGGATTAAACAGTAGCTCCAGATGTGAATAGATGTTTTTAATGAACTCATTGCTCCTCAGCACGGGATTAGTGGACATTTTAAGCTGCCCAGAAACACTGAGCCAGATATCAAACCTGTGTGTGTGTGTCTAACTGTGTGAAAGATCAATAGGTAATATTAGCAATATGTGCTATGGAAGTATTGATTTTGTTTGAGATGTTTCTTGATGCTTAATAGCCTTGTCAAAAACACACAAAGATGTGTATACACATACACAAACAAACACATTTACAGACACTCAAACAAACACACACTTCGATTGTTGTTGGGGTTTTTTTTGGTATGTCATTATCCTCACATATTCCATTTTTTTCTGTGCTTAAGAGATATGGCAGTTTATGAAAAATAGGCCAAACATACAAGAATCTGGGAACCAGTTCTAACAAAAAGTGAATAACTTTAAACATACAGTTCCAGACCAGTATTCTCCCTACTGTCCTGGCACCAAGTGCTGAGTTAAGAACTGCAACTACTTCAGCCTGTGACTACATTCACAAGATTTATCACCATTTCACCCTCCCTCTCTATCTCTCACCCCAATCGTGTGTTCGCTGACTCCTCTGTTCTCGCAGTTAAACATTTCTCCAGTTTTACATTCACACTCAATTCCCTCTCTCCTCTATTCCGACCACACTCCATCCTTCCTCGACTTCCACTCTTAACCCTGCTCCCCCCTTAATTGATCGTCTCACCTGTCTGTCATTCTCTCACTTAATCTCACTGTCTTCTTTCTTTACTGTGGGTGCTCCCGTCTGAACCGGGACCCATTAGTCTCCCACTTGAAAGCAAACCAAATCTAAATCTACCAAAGTGCATATACAGAAATGTATTGTAAACTATGAATGCTGACCAAAACTATAAATCCCAGAACAAACCACAGTAAATAAAAAACAGATTAGGAGGCATATGAGACCAAGAGTGAAATCAGTATAAATAGTAAAAGCAATATTGGTTGTAAGAAGATTTAAGGGGCTCTAAAGTCTTCCTCATATTTGGTCTTATCTATGTGTAATATAGTATGTATGAAGCTATTACAATCTAGAAATGCTCTGACTTAACAAAGACTTAAAGTTGTCCAGATGGAACAATGCGACAATATGAGGACCAATTATTATTACTTTATATCTGTCACTATTTAAATGTAAGAAATTGTGTAACATCCATGTTTGGCAGCACACATAAGAAGTCCTGGGGACATTTATGAAGCATGTTAACCATTTTAACGTCATTGCTGTTAATAGAGTGGTAGAGCACTATATCATCTGCATAACAAAAGAGGAACTAAAATTATCAAAAAAAAACTCAAATATAATTTAACTCAAGAATTCAAGAACAAAATTTCAGCTATGGTTTGCATTGTGGAAAGATGAAAATTTGTTTTCTTTTTATTTGTGGAGGTAATTTTATCATTTTATATAAAAGCATAATACAAATAAATTATTATCCAATTAGCACACACAGTATATGAGCACATTAGTTCAAAATTGATTACTCATTAGAGCTACAGGACACTGATCCACACATATCTACTGTATCTTGCTTGATGGACAGAGACAGTGCACAGATGCCTGACTTGGCTAAATAAATGAAAGTTTGACAAGCAACTTCTTCCTCTCTTGATTTATGGCAGATTACAAAAGAGTGGTCACCTGCAGGCTTTTTTATTTGAATGCTACATTTGACTTTCAATTCAACTTTATAAAATCTCATATCAAAAAGTTATATCTAGGGAACAGTGCCTCTTTCTCATAGTTTTTTTTCTTTCAGAAGTCTGTCAGTCTTGACAGTCAGAAAGGCACAGAAAGGGGGGAGGGAGAGAGAAAGTGTGAGGGAGTGAAGTAGCTATACTGTATCTAAGTGTGTACACCTACAGAAGGACTGTTGAGATGAATTAAAGATTAAAAGTGGATGGAAGGTAGTAAGACCTGTATCTGCCTTGCCTCACTAAGGTGATGAGGTCAGATGATGAGAAGTGGGTTGTGGGTGGGGGAGGAGGTAGAAAAGAAGCAGAAATAACAGGGCACAAAGCAACAAGGAGAAAAAGATAGCAGGCAGAGTGTAAAAAATGTGGGAGAGAGGGAAAGCGTTTATGATTGTGAAGTGCTAGAAGAAAGACAGAGAGTGCCTGAGAAAGTGAGAACGTGAGAAAGAGAGGGAGGAACAGGGAGGGAGGAGGAGAGACAGGGAGAGCATGCGATGACAAAGAACAATGTTGGAGAAAGTAAACAGCTGTTTTTGAGTTGACACTGGGAAACAGATAACAAATACAAGCCTCATTATAACTCCTATTGTCCCCTGGGCTGCTTTGGAAATTTTAGATGCCATCATTATCAGTTTACCTGCTATTCTCTATATCTCTCCACCTCAATCTTTCACCATACTGACAGCTTGGCGAGGGTAGGACTATGCTCTCATAATTATGTCTGGGGTTTTTTCTGTCTCTCCTTTTTCTACCTGACACCCTTCAGCAAGCCACAGCAGAAGATCCAATTTAAAAAAACCTTTTTACCTTTTCAGCAAGCAGTAACAATGTCCAGGACCCACTCTCGGTGGGACGATATATATACGGTGATGTGTTCAAGTAAACATAAGATGGAGTGCTAGCAGTTGTCTGTCTGTCTGTCTATCTATCTATCTATCTATCTATCTATCTATCTATCTATCTATCTATCTATCTATCTATCTATCTATCTATCTATCTATCTATCTATATTTCTATCTATCTAGTTAAACCTGTCCTCTCTTCCTCTACTTCTGTCCGTGGGTGACAGTATTTCTTCCCTGTGATGATACGTGCATGTAGGCATATCAGCATATGGCTTGTGATCATACAGAAACAGAAGCTGGTTGGAAGAACAATGGCTTAGGTTGTGAGAACAATGGTTTCATACACTGCTGGCTGCAACGCTAATGATCGCTGCCACATTCTCACCATTTCGTAAGCCAAGTGTGCCTCTTCTGCACACACAAATCACAACTTTAGCAAAAGCAAACAGTAATGAAAATAAGTATGTTTGGTGTAATTAATGTGGCTGCATTTCTCTACTTTCATATGAAAAATGTGCATGTAGTAATATTTTTTAACTTGTGCTAGAACAATTGAGAGCAGGATATGACATTGGAAGTAATTACCACGAAGGAGGAAAACTCAATAACTTTGTTGACCCCGGCACAGGTTGTAATTTTTAACAGGTGTCACAAACGCAACTCACCGCCAACATCCATTTATTACATTGAATTAAAAACAACAAATCAGTCTGTGTAGTTATACAAAACTGCTATGACACAAACTGAATAATGAGACTGAAATAAACATTCACAAGGAGAAAAGTATTTTTTCCTGAGTCACAAGGCAAGTTCAGGTTTGTCAGTAGATCAGTCAGTGAGCCAATGCTCTCTCCTCATAGTAATGGAAGCTTACTCAAACAGTGTTGTGCACCCCAACTCAGTCATCCCACCATGCATTTTTAGAAATAGTGTAGATAGGGCAATGCCAATGATGCATTAAACAAACTGGCTTCTATGAAAGGCAGTGAAGCTACCAGACTACAGCAACAACACACAGTTATTTTTAGCATTACATCAGAGAATGATGAGATATTTCCAACAAGTCCTCCAAATGTTTGTCCATGCCCTCTAGAAAGACACATATAAGCATTTTCTGATCTGACGCCCCTATCGACAGGACGACATAATTTGTTTGTGCCTTCCAAAACCGTTACAAATCACTGTTGAAAAAATAAATATGATGTGACAACAATATGGTTATACATCTTATTCATCAATGGTACTAAAAAGTAAAGTGAAACAATGATGGCCTCATTTTATACTGCCATGGCTAGGCATGAGAGTAATCATTAAATAAACATTTTTAAGTGTGTCCTTCAGAACTAGCCATTCAGAAGCATCAAATAACAAAAAATACATTTTGAATATGTAATCACTTTAACATTGTTGAATGATTTGTAAAACTGATTTGTCTCTATTTTTTTGTCCATTATTTTTTTTACTGTGGCTAAGTTTTTGAGTTGGATTGTCTTTGAAGCAACTTTTGGGGCTTTACACCTATTTACCAACCCATGCAGTTTGCAGTATGTGCTAAGTAGCGAACAGGTCGCTCTCATTCTAGGCTACCTAGATAATATAACCCTGACATGCTTCCCAGGTTTAAAATAACACTGGGCTAGGTCTCAGACGACACACTGTTCCTCATTTAGTGCTCCAGTTTCATCTTCTTGGCAATGTATGTGCATGTGGTGGTGATAGGTGTGTGTGTGAGAGCATATTAATTGAGACCCCGCCACACACACATCCACACAAATTATGGCCCAGTAATAACTTCCTGTAACTATTCTAAAAATACTGTATATGCAAACTTTTTAATGGCACATTTGAGTAGAAGGCTGCAAAGAGTGACATGAAAAACAGCACAGAGCAAAAGGTTGGATGAAATGCAGCATCGCTTGGGAGCTGAACTCAAAATCTGTGGCACCTCAGTTCAGTTCTTCCCAGAGCTCACCACTTTCTTGTCAGCATTTGTGAATCTGTTATGTGTACACTGAGCTGAGTCGCTTG
The DNA here is from genome assembly GCF_020085105.1 of Siniperca chuatsi. Taxonomy (NCBI): domain Eukaryota; kingdom Metazoa; phylum Chordata; class Actinopteri; order Centrarchiformes; family Sinipercidae; genus Siniperca; species Siniperca chuatsi. Next base: position 15,550,563 of record NC_058062.1, read on the forward strand.
CTTGTTTACTGAGCACATCAGTACATCGGTCCTGTATCTTGTATTATTCAAGATTCTGCAAGTGTAATGCTTTACAGAAATAATGTGAACAGACATTCATTAGTTCAATATTCTGTGCTAAAATAGCCTACATTTTGTTTCATAAAGTCATTTTATTGTAAGTTGTAGACTAAGTTGATGTTTATTTGTAGAAATAGATCAGATCAAAATGGAATTAGATGAATAAATAAAAACAAAATACAGTATATCTGAAAGTGAAGTCTGACTCACTGCCACTCATGTCATGAGTGAACATCAACATGATGAAAAACTTTGCAAAATTGTGAGACTACAAGCAGTGGTTTCTGTTCAGACAGATACATAATCAAAGAAACTGGGCCATACATCAACAAAATGCACCAATAGCACCACTGCACTGCAGTTCCACACCCATACACAGACATCATGGTGCAACTATTGTCATCACACTGACAGTAGATAAATAAGGTTGAAAGCTGTTGTGGCCTTTTTGAGAGGAAAACATTTGAACATACTTCTTAACTGTAAGATTGAAAAGTGAGTTAATAATTGTATCGTACATATCATTGATCATTACGCTAATGGGTGTTACATGCCAGTCCCAAAGTAAAAGTAGTGTCAAATTACTGTACTTGGTTAAGACACACTTAAAGGAATTTAAAGCTGCCATTATTGCTGGACTGGTAATCTGGCATACCGGCAAAAATCACAGATATGTTTGCTGCAGGGGCTGCAGCAGTAGCTTCAACATCTACGCCGACAGCAGTACTCGCCATTATGCAGCAACAGGTGGAAGGAGGAGAGGTGGCTGGCCATGGCCCCTGCCAGGCAGAGGAGCAGGTGTGTGACAGGGAAGCCAAGGAACAGAGTGAGAAGGAGGAGAGTGTAGTTAAAGCCGTAAACAGGGACTCTCAGGGTGGGCACAGGGAGGTAGTGTGTGTGCCATGCCATGATGACGATGATGAATGATGTTTAATACAATTAATGATGACTGGCCTAAAAATGAGATAAGACAACATAATCAACTATCATAACTATCATAAAGTGAGACTGTCAGCTACTGCTGGTGCTCACTCAGTCAGTCAGTTTTTGTAGCTTAGCATAGTTCTCTAATGCTGTCGTAACTTCCGCTGACTATTCTAACGGTGTCATGGTTTGAGGGTTTATGTATGTTATTTCCTGTTTTATTTTGTAATATTCTCCTTCCCTCATGTGTCTTGTGGTTTTACTTCCTGCTTCTGATTGTTTGCCCTGCCCTGATCAGTTTCATCTGTGTCTCATTGTCTCCCCTACCTGAGTGTATTTAAGTCTGTGTGTTTCATTTGGTTAGTGTCAGATTGTCTGTTTCTCTTGTTCAAGCATCCTGGCATTTGTTCCCCTGGTATGTTGGATTATTCTGTTTCCCTTGGACCTTGCCTAGATAATTGAATTATTTTATTTGCCTGCTCCTTTGGACTTGTTTTGACTTTGTGGACTGCTTCCCTGTTTCTTTTTATCACTGCCTGAAATCAGTGCAAGTTTAATTGTTTTTTTTGTTTTGTTTGTTTTTTGAATAAATTACTGAATTGCACCTAGTCTGCCTCCTGGTCTATGTTTGGGTCCTAATCCCCCGTGTTACATCTGTAGCTCTACTCTGCTAAAATGTATACTTGCTTATGTATTAGCCTAGTACAGTGAAAAACAACAGGAAACAAATTTGTCCTATGTTTATTTTCAGGTATGTGGTAACTATATATATGGATTACTGTTATTATCTTCGGGGTATACTTACATTTTATTAAATAATTTGAAATTTTACTTTGACTTCTAACAGAGCTTTTTCTTTGACAGTTACTTGTACTTCTACTTGAGTATGTATATTGTGTACTCCACAGCCACTTCTGATCACCAGGGAGCAGTCAAGAGCCAGTGGCCCACTTGTCCATGGTACTTACTACTCCGCTTTATAGTGGTTTGGGGAAATAGTACAGTTTTGGTTTTTTTTGTTTTTTTGTCCCAGTCCATCCCTGTTTGCCATCAAAGGAAATCTATGCACATTCTATTTAAACTTGTACAAGTAATAGTTTCAAGTAGACTAAAAGTAGCCTCTCAGTCGGTCGATATCTTATAAATACCCAAATCTTTGATTCATTTCAGTCAGGTTTCACATCACTCCAAAGGGCAGGTAATGGACTGTTTAAAGAGAAAATCTAGACTATAGGAAGCACCAGGGAATCATGCATGAGGAGGCTAAACCTAACCTGTATTTTCAAAGAACATAAATAAGTTACATATTCCTCATAGTTTCACAGTGGTAAACTGGCAGAAACAGCCAACAGCTAATAAGAAGTTTTACATGAATGACACCTGAGTTTACAGGTTTCCTTTATTTTAGTGATACTGTACAATGGCAACTGCACCTTGCCTGTACAGATGCTGATTATGACTGTTATGATGCCAAAGAGTGTCTGGAGAAAGTGGAAACCTCACTGAAACAGAAGAAGCTTGAATAGCCTGTTTTCACGGGGTATTTCTGATCCGTATTGTGGATTTAACTGCTGGTCCTGTAATTTGTACATGTAAATCATGTTATGCAGGCTGTCCACATTCTGTGTCAACAAAGCCGTAGTGGACATACTATGGTCATACTGTATGCATCCAAGCATACGCCCCCATCCCCCACCTCCCTCCCTTTTTTCTGAGAATAATGAACATTACAGACCACATGCACCTAGAAAAGTCATGGCACTCATAAAATATACATGGTAGATACACAGTAAAAACACACACTCACACACACGCACTATTCCCTGCTGTGAGAAGTATCTGCCCATGAAACAAACACTCAAAGAAAACCCCAAGCTGGGTGTGGATGCACAAAATCACCACCATATTTCTTCTCTGCCTCAAACTGACTGTCTTTCTTTAGCTAAACTGCTGTTGTTTAGCAGTTTCTTCTGGATTAGACTTTTTGCAAGCATACTGATCTGATTACAGCACTAGATATGTCAGCTTATGCAACATGTATGGCTCGCTGCATATGGGGGATGTCTCTTTTTCTCTCATACTCTCCTGCTGTGTCTTTTCCTGTGTTCTCTCACTCTCTTGGTTTGCTGGTAATACCCATGGTGAATTATATGATCAAACTGTATATAGTTATTTTAAAGGCCCATGGCAACCACATTTTCCAGTTGAAAATTGTTGTTAAACAAAATCAATTTTAATATGTAATTTTAACGATATTATAAATGGCCCGATTGGTTGTGTCTGCTCTAGTATGTCAGGCAGTAAATGGAGTTAAGAGAAATACTGAATGGGTCATAGAGCGCACCATTACTGGGAGTTCTCAGAAGAAAAGCTTCACCATCAGGCATAAAAAAACAAAACAAAAAAAAAGATTATAAATTAATACGCAACCAAAACCCAACCAACCATCGTTCTTTCTATTAATCATTTTAATAGTAGATTTTTAAACAATGAGCCTTTTTTTATTTCCCTTTTTGCCTGTACACTATGTTCTGTCTTCATCTGGTGGAGAGCAGGGCTGTAATGTGAATGTCAGCGTAGATTAGCATGGATAAAATGAGGCTCATGCAACCTCCTACTCTCCTCCAACAAAAACACATTGCTCTTTCTTTCTCAAACTTAAATGTTCTCCATTTGTACATCATGTACAAGGTCCATGCTATGAAGGCAATGATGTCTCTTCGTGTCTTGTATTCTCCTCTGTTCTGTTTTTCTCCCCATTTCTCCCAACTCCCATTATGTAATTTCTCTTCTCTTCTCTAATTGAGGGTAGTCTACAGGCTATGTGTGTGTGCATGTACTCTATGTGTGGTGTACACTACAGCAACCACTGTTGCATTAAGAGTTAAGCTCGATACATACTTTGAATGTACTGAGGATATACCATATTGGTCTGTCTCTGTATCTTCTGCAATTACAGTTATAATTGCAATTTCTCTTTAGTTCTTTTTCTGTCACTGGCACTCTTTCACAGACAAGGCACTGATAATTACTTCAAGGTTGCAGCTTCATTAGCCAACAGACCTGGCAAGCAGATTAACACTTCAAAGAGTGGAAAGAAAGAATGAGGGATGATGTTGGGAGCCAGAAAAATGTGAGGTAATGTTAAAAAGTTTAAGCAGGAGAGAGAATTAGGTTGGGACATATTATAACATATGATACACACACATATATATATATATATATATATATATATATATATATATATATATATATATATATATATATATATATATATAATTCTTTGTGTAATTTGTGAGTGTGTGTGTTAGCCTCTGGGTCACTGGACATATCTGTGTATGCGTGCATCTGCGTGTACTGTCTGTTCAGTGTTTCTGAATGCACAGATGCAGGAGGGGATGAAATAACACAGAAGCATCTATAAATACACACAAAGAGCGACAAATGGATTGGACAGAACTGAGAAAGAGACAAAAGACATACTAACATATTTTATCTTTTTTTACTTTCTCTCTGCATGGCATCTAGACTCAAAACATAAGCTCAGCAATGATGCAAACACTGTATCAAAAAGGGAAAGGGCCAGTGATGTAACCTAATGTGAGCAGGATTAGTAAATGCTAGACACAGCATACTGGCACACTGACTTCCACAGTAACACCACAAAAAGGAGCAGGAGAGGCAGGAACCCAGCGAGAGATTAAGTGAGAGAGAGAGACAAAGAGGAATAGAAAGAACCTGATAAGTATTTTAATTTATTTTTGTACAAAATAGAAGACCAGCCACTGTCTTTCACAAAAAGATGTAGGGGAGTGAAAATATATGCAGCTTAATAGGAAAGAAAGTGCCCCAGTGACACCGGTGGCAGAACGAGGTACAGACGACAGAGGTGTGAGTGCAGATTGATAGATTTGTCTATTTGCATATAAACAGTGTCCTCCCTTCCTGCTCTTTATCTTGTTCTCATCCCTTACTGTTGAATTTTAATCAAAGCTGAGACCTGCATGTGTAAACTGAACGATAGTGAAAGAGACGGAAGAAGAGGACATAAGATGGGAAAGTATGTTTCACTTTGCATTCATCATTACAATACACAAAGTTTAACAGGCAGGCAGTGGGAAAAGTTATGATTTAAGTGCAGACTTCTGTTAACATATAAGGCAGGTTGCTGCTATTTTTTTCTTTTACTTTGTATTGGCCATGACGCTGCAGGTATACAAGGGTAGCCAAAGCATGGGTCTGCACAGCAAATATTGTGTGATGATAACTAATGAGTCAGAACATGATTTAAAATCCCAAATGTTTGGACTTGTACACCAATGCACATGCATGCTCATGTATTGCTCACATACAGAAAGACATAAGATAAACACACAGATGGAGCACATAATCTCCTAGGCTGCAGTAAGTATGGGTTAACGTAGGCCATTAAACTGGATTCATATTTTTTTTCAGGGAAGTCAATGCAGTGCCATTACATACAAAGGGGCAATAGATTTAAACAGTAGATTTGGTAAATATAGTTGTGGGGTAAAAATGAGAAACTGTCTTACCCACAGGAGTAAGATGGGAATAGAGTCATATAAATAATATCATATTTAATGTTTAAACATGTTTATGATAAGATCATTGCACACTTGTTGCTCTCACACACTTATTTTTCCTAATTAATTTTCAGTGTAAATTGTAGTGCCAGTGAGTGATGGACTAGCTGCTCACACAACAATCGGTTGACTAATGAAATGTTTTACAAACAAGAATGCAAATTTAAATACAGTCGTTAAACTTCTAAGATATCTCAAACATGCACATCTTTGAGCAATGTCTGGATGATAATCATTTTAAAAGGACAAAAAACAAAACACAATTTGGAAGCCCAGAATGGTCTCGGTATGGTCTGATGGACACACACGCACACGTTAATGGTTTTGAGTTTTTTCAAATAGGCCTGTGCTGAAACTTGTTAGGCAGCTGTGAAACAGCAACCAAACTTAAAAAGAATATAAAGAATCACCACCGAGGCAAAATAAACTGGGTATCAAAAAGGTAATTTACAGGTGCCATTTTGGTTCCCAGCTACCTGAAATGCAAATTTACTGATGGCAATCAAATCTAAACCTAGCTGCAGTAACCCTTACCCATCTGCTTTTTCAAGCCGAAAACTACCAACAAAGGACAATTTACCACCACTTTGACATCTGAGATAATGGGAAAAGCAAAGTCATGAAAGTCTTGGTGGATATCAGTCAAAATAAGCTCAGAACTCATCAGTAAAACATGACACACCCTTGATGAGACTCAAACTGTGAGGTAATTTAATGCTTCACTCCTTCAGCCCTTCACTGGCAGTACCCACATACACAGACAAGACTCCAGCCTGGTACACACACACACACACACACACACACACACACACACACACACACACACACACACTCACTCACTCACTCACTTACTCACTCTCTCTCTCTCTCTCTCTCTCTCTCTCTCTCTCTCTCTCTCTCTCTCTCTCACACGCACACACAAAATGTATTTCCATTTATCACTTCCGAACCGCTCTACACTCAACAATACGTGAACACATTGTCACATACACACATAGCCAGACTGAAACATACACAAAGTCTCAGTTCTAGGCTGCCACCCAATCGATAATCCCATTATAGCTGAAAAGGCTCTTTTATTTGTTCTGATTGAGTTTGGGGGGAGGAGGAGGCATGGCTCATAATTAAAGCAGGATTTGCTAGATTGATGGTTAAATGGGGTGGATCGGAATGTAAGCAGACACTTGGGCTGTGGCACATGCAGAAACATTATGATAAAGTATCCATCCCACAAAGACACAGGCTTAAATTTAAACCTCTCTTCTCTCTTTCTCTGTACCCCTTCCTTGGTCCATCTCTCTTCTCATCAACAGTATGTCTTTCATTCCCTCTAAATGTAGTGAAGATGTGTCTGCACTATTGTGTCAGTATGGGTGAATACAGGGCCAAGTTCAATGAAAATGAGTGCTCAATAAGGAATCACCCTTGGCCTCAAATGAAATGTACTCATCTCCAAGCACAGTCTAAACAACAGGCCTTGGGTAGTTCCACATGTATATAGACCTTTATAGCCATGCCGAAGACACACAGAATACACTCCTTCACATTCAAAAATACTTGCATGTCTGTAATGCATGCACACACCGTACTCCTGCTTATGAGTATTAACATTATCTCACATACATGACATAAAATTATATCTTACTTTCACCGCCCCTCATAGATTTGATTATTTGTTGTCTGTGAGGTTACTGTGAGGAAGCACTTTAACTTTGTCAAAATTTGTTTCAAAGTACCTTTAAGCAAGGCTCTAAACCAAAAATACTGCTTTACTTATTGACTAAATGGTAAACTGTAGTTATACTGGTCAGCTCTTATATTAATAAATGTATGGTGTGAGTAGTGTGTGCTACACTGTGTCCCAGTGCAACAGTTCCCTCACGCTGCTGCTGTAACAATCTGGTCTTCATTGGCATCCACACTGCTGGTAATTACAATACTGTACCTCATTACCATTGTTTTTAAGGTACTTGTTTGCTAAGTGTGGTACCATGGATTCAGCGATACAGTACATGGAACATACAACAACACTGAAATCAAGCAACTCCTTATCAAAACATCAGCTAAAGTTCAACTAGTTCAGTCAGTTTAGTCAGTTTTCACTGCACACAAAGAAACGTTTCATTCATCACATGGATGAACCTCCTCAAACTGCTTACAGTATCAATGCATGGTTTGTTACTTGCTTGACAAAGGGTTACAGCATAGAATTACTAGAGTATTACTTTCCTTCATGTTTAATTAGGCCAAAGGGTACTGTAACAGAAAACAGAAGTAGCCACTAACACCACATATCTCAAATTTCCTCAAATAGCATGAACAGCTCTATAGAATTTCAGGTTTTGGGATGAACCTTTCAGAATGCCACACCATGTTATGTGCCGAGATGTAGATAACCTTTCTATCATTAGGTGGATTTCAAACTGGAATCTGCTGGAAGGCACCATCACCTGACATGATAATACAGAATCATTTTATTTTGGATGTCAATATGTCCCTCACCATGTCCTTTCCATTTGTACAGACACTGTTTTTTCTGAAAATGTTGCCCTTTCAACAACTGAGAAACCTGCAACATTCAAAACTCTTTCCCTGTCTCCTTAATTTCCTGCCTTGTTGGTGGAAAATGGGCACATCTCTCCAAGAAACAAAACTGCATAATTATCTGACACATGCCAATGAAAGGCTGCAGTATTCCAGGAGCACAGCCAACATGTGACTGTAACTGCAAACACCTGAAGTGATAACAGAATTTTAACAATGCTGGTAAAGACTTTGAGATCTTAGAGTGGCAGGCTTAATGTCTTCCTGAATCTCATCAAGTAAATCAATAATTGCCTCCCTTAACAGCCTATAAGAGTTAATAGTTTCTCTGTTGTTTAACTGAAGTAATGTTAATGTCTGAATATCCTCTCCTTAGCATTCCTGGAATGATGGCTCACTGCAATCATCACTGCAATAGTAGTTTTACACTACATGCATTGTGTCTCTTTAATACCACCCGTATCACCCAGAAGGTCAGATTATTTAATGTAATTGCATTGAGAATTTATACTTGATTGTTTTGAATAGTACTCACCCTGTAAAAAGGTTAAAAAGGTCGATTGCATTCAAAAGAGATTGATTTTGTGTTGAAATGCAAACTAATTAGTTCATTAAATATACAATACAAGAAAGTCAATGATGCACTCACTATGTCTTGGGCAGCGCTATCAACTGCATTTCCTCCCACTGTTGTTGGTTTGAATCAGAAACCTTTTTTTTTTCTCTGTACTGTTAAGTTCACAAAAGCATCAGAAAGTTTTAGTAGTGCTCCTGTCAGAGTCAAAAAGCACTGTAAGGGGCCCCTAGAGGCCATTCTGCTTCTATACGCAACTGGACCAAAGTTATTTATCTAACTATATAGGAAGGAATCTCTGTCTGTCTGTCTTCCGATTTTCTCGACAAGTGTTCATCCGATTGACTTCACACTTGGCAGGTGTATTGCTGTGGAGCCAATGGAGTGCAGTGTCAAATTTGGTGCAATTTGGCCAGATGGTGGCGCAATAACAATGAACTTTACATTTTGGCCTGAAACTTTTGAATCGTAAGTGTCAGAAACAAAATTCCTAGATTCTGTGGGTCCAGATGAATCTATCCATATAAGCCACACCCATTTGCGTCTAGACGTAACTGTGTGACCAACTATATACATTTCCACAGGGTTACAGCTACTGATTACGCAGGTCACAGCTGATTTTATAATGATACATTCACATGACATCACACATGAAGTATCATATTTACTCATAGACTAACATCTCATTTCTTCACTTAGTCTATGTGTGCACATACAGCCATACATACACAAACACACTCACTTTAACCAAAGTGACAATTAAAGGTACAGCAACACAAAATTGGAGTATTAGCGCTTCCACTTTAAATGCTTGTTTTCTTTCTTTCTTCTTGGGTGTGGCTTTCATGAAGTGAACCGTCCTGTTACTGTAATTTCTAAATTAAAACGTTAGGGGTTGGCTTCAGGTTTTTCTTGTCTCTTTTAATGACTGGGTGGTTTTGTTATGCTAGAGCACAGGCTACCATATTAACCCCTTAGCTAGTGAACTCTGCTTCCTTCCAAAAGCTGAGGTAACAAATGGGGCGTTATAAACAACAACTTCAACCTAATTTGATTGATGTCCACATTTCAGCCATACCACATAGAGGCTCAAGCTCACAGTGACTGGTGGTGCAAGTAAGGACACTGTAGTCATGCCCACAAAGACAGTGAGTGTATGCTGAAATGAATGTGCACCACACACAGTCTTTGCTTGAAACCATGTCTGACATTGAGGAACCGGCATTATTGTGTGCACATTATTATAATTTAGAAAATTCCACTGCACCAAAAAACAGAATAAACAGGCAAAGGAGACACCAGAGTGAGAGGTTAAAAGACTGAGTGCCTATTCAATTGCCTAAACTACACACATTTGACAAAATATGATACACTGTAAATAACATTTGTGTTGCATCCACCTTCCACCAAATGAACACGGTGTTCACTCTGTTTGCCTCATTTATTGGTGGCAATATGACTCCACAGTCACATATTAACTTCCAATTGGTAGTCACAATAAGAAATATCATTCACAATATGTACTACAAAGCTGTGTTCACCTCAGTGTAATACTTATTATAATGTATATTGTGATGGCCCCTCCCACCTTGTTATCTGCTCCCGAGCTGTGTGTGGTGTTCTTTTCTCTGTCAGAAGGTCTAAGTCCAGGCTTCCCTTTATTTTCATGTATTGACAACAAATTGCAACAAATGTTTAACCTCTACCTAGTTAATGAGTTATTTATATATTATGTCGAACAAATATGGCTAAAATAGATGGTGAATTCTACGTTCTAAATAACTCCAAGCAATGTTTTTCATTCTTATAGCAAAGCCATACTGGTCCCCCGTTTACTTCATGTTGTTGTTGTCGCTGTAATTGTTATTTTAAAAAATATATATATATATATACATATATATAGGATCTACTTTCAAAGTACAAGTTGATTAAATAGTTTAAGGTACAGTGCATCCATATGCACACTTTCACTACTGATGGCACTGCTCATGCTCATGCACATGCAAAATCGATTCCTTTTCACAAACATGTGGAACCTTCCTTTTTTGTGTTCTGTGTGTTCCATTCCTGATAATAGCAATCAACATAATGACACAATCACCACAAAATATTGCTGAAACTTAATTTCATGAATATGAAGGTGGATAAATTGAGTTGAGTTTACGCTGCAATACATTTGTCTTAGAGTAGCGAGATTTTCCTCATCGCTAGCACATTATGCAGGAAAGAGAACAGAGATGAAATAATTACAACAATTACTTCTTTTACTTTATCCCTGCCTGACACACATAGCAGAATCACATATGCACACACAGACAGAATATAATAGCTGTGGTAAGTGAAGTGCTGTCAGCACTAATGACAGTGTTACCAGTAAAATAAGAGCAATAAAAGCAGGGAAGATGGCATAATACATGCCTGTGAAGACACTAACTAATGCTTTCATCCCAGTGCTAAACTGTATGTCAAAAGCCTCACACACTCTCACGCACTGCACATACACTTGTGTAAAGTAACATTCATGACACACAAATGCAGATATACACACAGGCAAGAAGATTCAGGTTACTGTAAAGCAGAGCACATGTGTCTAACAGTGAGGTTGTGTCAGTTTGTGTTGTTGCATACACGTAAGATTATATCATCACTGGTATGTGCTTTGTGTATGTGTGTCTGTGACACTACATGTTGATAAAGGTCAGACATGCTGGGTATATCCTTGGGAAAACACATGTGGTGAATGACTTACAGAAACATAGGTTTGAAGCCAGTCAAACAAAGGTGTCCATGTTCAAAAATGAGAAACCCTGAGAAACTCAGCTCAATACACAATGGGAAATAACTTATTTTTATAAAAAAGAATCTCCTACCTGTTTCCTCTCTCCGTTGCCTTCTCTCACTCCTCGGCTATCTTTATTGAGACACAAAAGTGCTCCTTTCTCTTGTCTGCTGCATATCCTTTATGAAAAATTTGTCGTGAGAGAAGGTGTTCCCAAGGTTGGCAGGTGGTTGAGGTTCTACACCAAAATTAGTTAGTATCTTTTGCTCTTCTTGGACTCACAACAGGTCCTCATTGGTTCTGCCAAGGTTACGGGGGACAAAACTGGGCCTGGAGCTGAAATAAAGAATAATGCAAATGTAAAGAGGGGTTAAAGTGAAAAAAATAACCTTGGAGAATTTAACATCATTGGGTATTTTGCAATCAAAATAAAGACTACTCATTTCAAAACATGCTTTAGTGTTTATATGTTGTTGATAAAAATATATATCTATCTTTAATAAAGATGAATAGAGAAATAACAGTAAATAATGCATCACTCAGCATTAAAGGACTTCAAAAGAAATATCTATCTATCTATCATATGCCTGCCACTAGTATATTTATTGCTCTCTCTCCATCTATCATTCTTTCTCTATCTGTCCTGCTCTTTTTTTCTCCTACTCATTTTCTCTCACTTCATTTCAGCTGCTGTGGTTCTCTTAAATTAACATTACCAGGGCAGACAAGAAGGGTGACCAATAATGGCTGATGGTGCATCAGAAGGGTACAAGGTGACATATTGCTCGGTCTGTAAGTGGTACTATATATAATGAGATGCTACATATCTTCCTGTTTCAGTCACAGAGCAGGACACCTGTCACAACCCACCTCAAGCCATCAGTACACAACATACTGCCTATCTATGAATAATTTGTGCAACTAACTGTCAGAGAAACTGACATACACAGCTCCCTTTTCTCTCTGTCCATGTATATATATTGGTCTCTCCCTTTCCTCTCTGCCTTTCTTTATCCATCTCTTTACCTCTTTCTCTCTCCCCTCCAGTACTTTCACCCTCTCCCTGACACACACACAAGTACAGACATAGCCACACAGACAGTCTAAATCAGTTAGGGAGAGCTCGGCCAGCTGCCCCAAAGTGAGCTGAGCGTGACATCTCATTTTCAGCAGTAATACTGGGCTGATCCTGCTCCTCCCTTACAAGTTAAATGGGGAAAGAGTGCTGCATTACACTTGATTATGACTAGGCACAGTAAGTAGGCATCCATGTGTGAGAAGACAATAGCACTCGCCTCAAAAACAAAACACATACACACTGAGGAAAACACACTTCCTATGAGCTCTCACTCACAGGAAAATATCCTTGTAAGTGAGTGCACACACAGAGCATGTTTTGCATGCACCCTGCAGACACTAAAACAAACACATACACTTATATTGTAGAAACACATACACACACGGTTTCAAGCTGACTACTGAAACAGATTAGAAGTGTCTCCCCAGTGTGCTCTTATGCAAAAAATAAGTTGAAACTAAAGAAATTCAAGAATTAAAAAAACACACAGAAACAAACCTCACTGAAGATGCGCATGTTGCCGTGTTGTTTCTTTCCTCATAAGTAAAATAATCTTCACAAGAATCAAAGCACTGATAAAACATTGGCGCACACTTGAGGCCTACTTCTTTTGTGGTGTTCACGTTATTTGTTTATTCCTAGACTATATTATATGAATATAAAAATATTGTAAAATATAACTAATTTATTCTTATCACGTTCCTCATAAATGTTGATTTTATATTGTTTATATATGTTATTTTATGAGGATATATTTTTGTGTTCTAGTAGGCCTAACCAGTGTTTCCATAACAGAGGTCAAAATGGATTTCCTCAGGAAATTTCATCTTGAAGGATCGTACTAGGACTGTTAGTTGAGCTCTGAAGAAACATTGCCCAAATGTACTGTACATTCATGCTTCACCCATTTCCATTTTAGAAACTCCAAGAGTTTCCTCCTGGGGATACCCTCAGGTCAAACTGTCAACTTTGTACCCAAGATGTCAAAAACTAATTGTCAGATTTCCATGAAATTTGCTGGGGATATTTATGGACCCTGGAGGATCAATTTTAATATTTTGGGTGAACCCTCTGACCATAGCAATTTCCAACTGTGCACAAGAAATCTGTTCTGAATCTGCCAAAATTTACTGAGCAAATTTATGCCCTCCAGAGGATAGAAAAACCTTTACACTTTGGGCCCTCCATGTACCTTCATCTTACACAACTCTCATCTCATGCCCACAAAGGGTTGAACCCTTTTTACTTTATGACCACATGGCCTTGCCTGACACTGTCAGGACAAACTTGAATTTTTAACCCTACTGATACAGCTCTGAGAACAGCAAATATATTGTTATATTGTTCATTCTGTTTAACGGTCACACTGTCTTTTTTCTCATAGTTATTTATTTGGCCTTAGACTACCCGCAATTTTGCTACTATTGTTCTTGTTAAAAGGATAGATAATGGTTTGGTACAGTCACATCAAACAACTTATCTAGGGTATGGGTTAGAGTTGAGACAAATACTAAGAACCCAAACTAATCCAGCATTTACTTGAATTTCATAATAGGCAGACATAGACAGAGGAAGGATATCATGTGTTGCTCCTTCACCAGGCAATGAAGTGAGTTTTCTATCTAGTCTCAATGGCATTCTCAATAATGGATGGACACCATGTCTGACTACCGTCACAGCTTCCAGTGTGTGTTTATAATTGTGGAATGCTGTAGACACAATACACATCAATATTGAAACTAACTTAAACATGTTACCATCATTTATACAACTTGAGTCAGACACTGGCTTGAGCAACATGCCCCCCAAGGGACTCGCTAGTTGACTATTATTGCTTAAATTTTCAGAGGTGACACCCGTGCGGCAATTCACAATGAGTGGTAATGTTCTTTCTTCTTATTTATCTCTCTCTTACAGATGTTCACTGCCTCTCTCCCTCTCAATCTTTCTCTACCTCTCCCACTCATAATCACATCAAAGAGAAGCAGCTGCTGATACAATGAGAGGATTGGAATCAGTCATTTTTTCCTCTTTTCAACTGTATATACACACATATACACACATATACAAAGAGAAGCCTTACTCTTAGCTAGGTGCAGTCAACATATTTATAGCCTCCACACCCTATCATGGGTCTATGGGTGAGTTACAAAAATTACATGATCACAAATGTGATCACAAATCACAAATTACAAAATCTCATGTGTGTGGGTGGCTGTGTCTCTGTGTTTCCACATGTGTTATCCCATACTTTGTATTTACAGCATTTCATCAAGGTGAACAGTGAAAACTAACCATAAGGAAAGGAAAAGAGAGGAGTGGGGAGATGAGGTTCGAGGGAAGAATAAGGGAGCTACAAGGGAGAAAGCCATGCCAGGAGAAGAGTCAAGATGCAAGTAAATGTAAGGAGAACACAAAAGCAAAGGGAGAGAAAGATGGGAAGGAGAGGTAGATCAAAAGTGGTAAGAATGATTAGAGGGAAGGTGAGATTGCTAGATAGCATTTTTGTACAATGTACAGTGGAATAGAGTCCATGGGCATGTACATTTACACCTTGTTAGTCTGACAGCCAAGACCAACTGAAATTAAGCACTTTCTGTGAGTGTGTGGTTTGTCTGTCAAAGAACAGAGGTGGACTTGTAGAGTGGACAAAGTGACAGCACTCTGAACTTGATCCCTAACTGCAGCTCAGAGCAGCAATTAGAGAGAAATGTCAGAGCCAACCAATCAAAGCACCATTTACAGTAAAGTGATCTTTCAAATATTAAGTCCTGTACTTTGCATGATTGTCACAGCTACTATACTTTGATTGACTGGTTGAATATTCAGCTTGTCAAAGCCAAAAAGATAAGCAACTGTGAAATTGTTTTAACAGTTGCTTGTCTACATGTCCAATCTTTTAATGGACCATCGATGGCAAGGGTGTGAGTTGGAGTAATAATATTAATTCTAAAAGCAAAGAACTGTGCTCTCTGCTCAACTGGAGTTCAACTAATAAGTAAAAGTAATAAGGACGAATGAGGGCCTACACCGTCTTAATAAGTAAAAGGTTCACTCACCTCCAACTCACTCTGCAGAGTTTATAGTCCATAATACGCAAGTGTCTCCATCCACCATTTCACTTAAATTTGGTCCTTTTGTGTAATTTTTGTCTTTATATTTAACATTGTACAGGAGTTTCTATTTCATGTATGGTTCTATAATAGATTATAGTTATTATATATATAATTATAAAAATCAAATCTGTGTTTACTACTAGATTTTTGTAAAGTGTGACATGGGCCATATGAGTGGTGGTGTATCTCTAGGCGGGTTTTGGTGGGCTGGTCTGAGTCAAAGGTTCAGGGCCAATTTTTATTGCCAGTCCGTCCATGATGGCTCTGTACCTCTGACGTCTTTAACTTTAAACCCCACATACTGTTCACTTCAGCAGTCTCACACAGAGCAACACAAAGAAGTCTTCTGCACACATATGTTTTTACCTCACAGTATGGAATAGAATGAGAGTGTGAGGGAAAAAGAAGAAAGTAATAAAAGGGGAGGAAACAGCACCATGTCTAAATCTAAAATGGATACCAGTATGCTCAAGGCACTGCTATTCCCTCTATAACAAGCCAGCCTGCTGCTACATAACTAATAATGCTAGCATTATTCCCTGTAGATAGTGCACAGTGGTCCTTTGGCTTCCTTCTTATGAGCATTACTTGTGTCAGGTGTGCAAATGTGCCTCACTATTACATGAATATGAAGAAATCATAAAATGTTGAGCAGTGAAAGGCCTTTGCTCAATAAACGCACATAAATAAATTTCTACCATGAGATGTATTAAATTTTTCCTTGCATTGGTGTCTTCAAAATTGTGTGAGTACTCTTATGAGTCTGTATAGACAGTTGTGTTTTGAGCCTCTTATGTTATGCTTTGCTGCACTTTAGAGTCTAATTTCAGAAAAAAAAATCTTGAGTATGAGAAAGTCATGACCTCTCCATCTGCATCTTAGCATTCAAACATCTCTTAATTAGCTTGATACAAACATGATGGGAGATATGCAAGCTTTCGATTTGACTGTATATGATTTCTTGGTGCATTGAAAGAGCAATGAAAGATAGCTAATTATGCTTGAAATACTTCCTAGCACTTTGGTGCATACAAATGTATAATATCATACATTATCAAGATAATGCAGATAATGCAGGAAATCTCCTTCACACATGAATAAATAACAAAATCAGTCAGTTGCGTAGTGGTCATCTGGACAATTCCCATTTGTAATTCAATTATGCAAACAACCAATTTTGCCTCATACCGCATGATCTTTGTGAGATCATCAGAACAAGAAGCCAATTCAGAATGAATCACATATTTGAAACATTCTGTATGTGCTTCTTCATACTGTATGTATATGCTTCTTCTTACTGTATGCTATGAGCAGGCTGTGTGCTTTTACCAATAAGAGTAATTCTTAAAAAGAAAGAAAATCATCTGATGTGTAACAAGTGACAGAAAGTCTGTTTTTGGCTCAACATGCCAGAAGTGCATTCCATCCGCTCAACACACCTTATAAAATGTCAGTCGTCTATGTGTGTGCATCCATGCTGATAACAAGGCCCTATGAAGCAAAAATACAAAACACTCCTTAAATGTTTTAATAAACACCCTGCAAGGCAAGAAACTGAGGCTGCCAACAAAAACAAAGGTTTAACAATCTGAGGAGAGCAGGTGTGTGAGTCATGAACCAAGATGATGTCACAGAGTCGAGGGAGGCAGGTGGGCCAACAGTTGAGAAAGAGCCCACATCTGGTAATTGTGTCACTCTTGGTTAGATAACAATGCCAAAGGCTTAATCAAGCATGAACCAGCCATTTGGGAAAACTTTATGTCTTGTTCCTGCACTTTTCACATACTAACAGACTTCATGCCAGTTCGAATTGAAATGAGACCAATTTCATCAAAGAAAACATGAAGTCTGCACGACTGTCACCAGAAGAACAGCGTACCAAGAAACCTCAACATCACTGTAAGTAACCAACAACACTGCTAAATGAGGTAACCCTCTAACGAAGTTTCTCCATTTCATTAGAATTTGGGAACAGGGGGGCTAGTAAAATGAAAGTTACTTCCTATTTGACTACACCACTGACAGAGTGGAATGACTGGAAAGGAGGGAGGACTGAAATTGAGCTTCCAACAAATACTGTCTATCTCCATTGCCCACCCATCTGTCTTTCCTTCAAGGCGCATGTGTCCTTAGTACTGCCAGGCAAAATCTGCCACTGAGGCTCCTAACTGTTTAGCTTCAGGCGGGTGAGATGGAGAGAGTGAAAGAGAAAGAGAGACAGAGCAACAGAGAGAGAGAGAATAGGAGGACAAGGACAGCATTGGTGATAAAAAAAAATAAAGTGACAAAAGTCCATGGCTTTGTGCATGTGTATGTATGTCATACAAATACACGTGTTTTTGTATGAACCTGTCCTTGAGGAAACTCATGAGGAAACATTTCAAGGTGTGCACAGTGTGTGATTGTATGTATAAAACATAAATATGTGTCTATGTGGATGTTAATGTATGTGTATCCATACTTGTTTAATGTGGGTGGGCTATGCGGCTGCTGGAGTGTAATTCATGCTGGCATATGCCTGAGATATATCAAGGGCACAATTCAGCCTCCAACAGTGGCCAGCAGTACCTTGGACATACATATAGAGTATACACATGAACACACACACACCCTCACACACACTAAGAGTAATCCCTCTGGTATAAATGAAATATTTTACCTCCAGAGATGTCCATGTCAGCTCTTTGGTTTTGTCTCACTTCGACACTTAACATCTTTTTTGTGTTGATGTTTATGCAGCAAACTGGTCTTTTAGCACTGAGCACCATTTTAGGAGGTAAACCAAGCTCAATCTTCCGCTTTCATCACAAGTCCTCCTCAGTATGCAGAGCTGCATAAATGAGTAGTAACCATTCATCTTGACAGTTATGCCTGTGAACATAAACCAAAGGTTTTCTAGCCTGCCAACAGCCACAATGCAAGCCTATGATTTAACCAAACCTTTGGCAGAAGGGTTTAGGTTTTGGACAGAGTGCTGGTGTTGCCACACTCTCTGGTAGAACATTGTGGATTAGAGGGAGAATGGGGACTTTGATAATCCTCTCTCTCCCTCTCTCTCTCTCTCGCCCTCCCTCTTTCTCTCTCTGTCCCTGCCTCTACCTCTCTCGGATGGTGAATGACAAATCTCTTTGAGGTGGGGAAGCCGTCAGAATAATGTTAAGATAATGTCAGGGTACTGTCAGGACAAGGTTTCAGTGTTTATTTTTCTGATTTTATTTTTACCCTAAAAACAGAAAAAAACAATAAACAAAGGGGATCATAAGGGTCACCTGTGATACTGTTTATAGGAATTCACTTAAATAGCTATATATAATTATCAGTCTTGGACAAAATGTAATCAACACACTACATATTACTCAATGAAAAGGTAATTACATTACTTTACTAATTCCTCAAAAGCAAAAGTAATTAGCTACTCATCCCTGCAACGGTTTCTCATACAATGATATCATATGATATCTTAGGAAAAAGTTAAGTTAGAAATTTTTTGTGTGGAATCCTATGAATGTCCAGCAAACAGCAACAAGCATACCAGACCTTCATCGTCATGATAACAATAAACACATGGTTAACGTTGTGAAACGGTCACAGTTTGGTTAGGTTTAGGTACCAAAACTTGTAAGTCACGTGACAGTAAGTCAGTCGTGTGACATAAATCATGTGGCGTAACTTAATTTACACAGGTTACATAAGCTAAGTACATAACTTAAAATAAGTCAACGTTGACTTTTGGTTTCAGACGAGACAGGAACCCTGGTCTCCCGGGTGAAAGTCCAGTTTCACACAGGACACACGGTACACTCCCGGATGAGTCCTGTCCTGTGTTTGAAGCCGCTGGGTTCACATATCTTCCAACTCTAAAAGACCATCAGATGATTCCTGAGTGTAGGCTTATTAATGGATAATGATTACAATCTAGCTAAGAAGACCCAAAAATGTAAATAAGACAACTCTGGAGTTACCAGGAGTCACATTTCCCCTCTTTTGGTGGCAGGTAACTGCCTCTCCACACCTTCAGCCATTGTGCCAAGCTAACAGGTCATGGGCCAGTCTGTTCACTGACCACAGAGAGACCAAACTGATGTTAACCCTCCGTCAAACTCCTGGTAAAACAGCAAACAAGCAGACCTATTGAAGTAAGTGAGCATTACTGGGATTATTAACTTTAATGCAATTACTGAATTCCAAACCATAATCCCCATTAACTACTTGAAATTATAATCACTTTACTGTAACTCTTTTCTAAGTAATGTGTTACTGCCTAACACTGATGATTATGCAGCCAAGCAATCTTTTTGTTCTGTTACAGTTCTTTATGTTACTTAATAATTGTATTTATTATTATTTTGGGTTAAGTGTTAGGGTTAAAGTTAGTACCCCTACCATAAATGTCAATTGCCTTAACAATACCAGTTCACAAGTGAGAAAAGAGAGCTCTAATTGCAATGAACATCTCTGTATCTCCATGCATTCACATCTGGAAACTGTGTGATATTTTTGGGAATGTTGCATGCACATCAATTGCTGTACATAGAGTTATATACAAAGTATATTGTAATCTCTGTAAAAAAATATGTTTGACCTATAAAACAGCCCTCTGTTTCCACACCATTATAGAACAATACTTAGAGTAAGCCTAAATGTATCATGCAGTTAGGTTTTAGTAAAACAAATGCAGAAAAAAAGCCAACATCATGAAATTTCCTACCTCCCTAAATTAGAGGTTAGCGTAGATCAGAGACATAATCTATGTTTGTCGCAGCTGAATCAGTTACCTAACAAAGGAAGCTGTGACTCTTAAAATAACTCTGTATTTGTATTTTCAGTCATTTATGCAAGCTGGGCAATTTCTTTGTGCCTGAAAAGATCAAATTTATATTTATAAATCTTAACTAGTTATTTCTCTTGCAGCAACATTAATTTAACTTGCGACTTAGATGCTTTCGATTAATACCATGCTACCACAGGTAGCACATGTACACTGACTAGCCCATTCCCTCAGGCCAATCTGACAGAATACGGAAACTTTTCAGGATTGTTTATGAGAACAAAAACAAGAACACTTTTCAGAATCACTCTTGTAGAAGGTTGCAAAATTGAAAAAAAAAAAAAAACATGTTCATGCCTTCCCAACCTTAAGGGTCCCTCAACTACAACACATTCATGTTTCAATTACTATCCATTTTATGTGAGCTGTTTACAAAAATGTACAGTACACTAAGTAAATAAACACATGCCTAATAAAAAAGTGTGCTCAATTTTGCATATGAACCACAACGCAGTACAGTGCCACATACACATATTCTGATGCACACTCGTCTAAGCTTTTGTCGCCTGGCTGGTGGATTAAGTGTGAGCATTTGTGAAATCATTTGAACCCCTAGGGGTAAGAGTGTAGACGATGTGTGTGTGCATACGTATGTGTGTAGCAATGTGTTTATGCGTGCAATGTGTGCAATGTGGTGTGCATTTGGCTTAGGTTTGTGCACATTTTACAGCGTATGTCTGCTTGTGTTTGGGGCCTACAGTGTGTCTGCTGTGACTACACACCAGTAAAACTGCAGTAAAATAAGTTTTTTAAAAAGTACTGAAAAATGAAAACAGAAGATGTACAGCGATCAATATTATTATTGACTGAGGGGAGAGGTAGCATTTGTCTATCTTAACTATTGATTACTTCAAGCCAACAGCTTATTTCCACATTTTAGCCTCCATGACTCCAGCCTCTCAGCCTGAGAAGCTGACTAAGCATCACAGAGCATCTGAAGGAATCTGAACGGGGAAAACGTAAACTTGTCTCTTTTTTTCCCCTTTACTTTTCATATATGAATGAAAGCACACACATATACATAGTGTCAATGTTTAGTCAGTTTGTATTAAGAAATCAGTGGGCATACTAAAAGCAACTTCCGGGTGCATATGTGTGTCTGCAGGCTGCAGGTTAAAGTGATGTGTTTCTAATCTCTAATCCCCTGGAATAAACTAGAATTATTCTGCCCTCCAAACACCTGTCAACCCCAGTGGTGTAAAGTTACTAACTCCATTTATTCAAGTACTGCACTTAAGTACAATTTTGAGGAACTTGTACTCTACTTTAGTATTTCAATTGTATGCTATTTCATACTTATACCTCACTGCATTTCAGAGGACTTTTTACTCCACTACATTTATTCAACAGCCATAGTTACTAGCTATTTTGAAGATCATACACAAATGTCTGATCAATTTCTAACATTTGATGCTTTTATAGACTGAACTACTGAACAGTATTTTATAGTTATAATTATCTCCACCTCAACCAGCATTTTTACAATGTGGTATTGCTAGTTTTACGCAAGTAATCTCAATACTTCCTCCTCCATAAGTCTGCCCACCATCCCAGCAATGCTTGGCCTGCAAAAGTGTGTGTGTTTGCATAGGTTTTCCTCCTGTCTCACCCATTCTGCTTACATTGAACCCTCATCTCTCTCTCTTCCTTTTCCTCTCAGATTATTAGTTTTAAGTGACATATAGGACCTCCAAGCAAAGCAAAATTTAGGACAGACTGAATGGATCAATGACTGATGGATAAGAAAAAGAGACAGAAAAATACTCTTTACTTTGAGATACGGTAGCTCGGGAAAAAAGCTTTGAAAACTCAGGGGGACTTCCAGGACTTTCTATTTTGCTTGTTGTTTATATCGCTCATCCAAGTTATAAATATTGATAAACAACAGTGAAAGGAAATGTGTGAAAATGTAACATAAGGATTTGGGATAGTACTGTCGTATGGTAAGATGGTATTTCCAGTGTCACAGACAGGTGGTCTATCCCCAGAAGTCAACAAACTGAACCCATTTTGTTTCACTAAATAGAAAAGGTTAATAAAATAGGTTTTAGAAAGAATATATTCTTTACAATCTGTTTCTGATACAATGCCATGGCAGTTTTCGAGCAAAGTGACCAACCTTTCAGACTTTTAAGCTAATAGCAAAAAATAACATGTTTAGTGAGTAGGAAGGTTCATGAATATGCAAATAAATTCAAATAAAAAGCACATAATGCACTTTTTTTATTATTAGAAGGTAAGAGACTTTCTCCAGTGTGTGTAAGACTGTGTTGATACAAGTTTATTCATAAGGATAAACCCCTTGAAATGAACCATCTCGTTTTTAAGGGGGTCCTAACATAAAATACAAACAAACATGAGAAACAAAAAAACAAAACAAAGACATTAGAGTAAGTGTGTGTTACTCTATATGTGTCTGTGGGTGTGTGTTTGCATAAGCGTATAGTACAGTGGGTGGAATGATAGCCATGTTATGAAATAATGAAATGATTGTCCAATTTCTCTTATTTCTGTTTTCACATGTTTTTTATTATGGCATATAAATTGTAATTTTCTTGCTTCTAAAAAGCACTGATTGCTCTTAAAAAACACTGAGTCACCAAGCAAGCTTAAACATTGAGAGGTTATCGTTGAGCATCTGCTGAAGTCCAAGTTCAATGTGGCAAAACAGTCATGACTTTGCAACTGACTTTAGCCCTGCGTGAAAAAACCACAGCCCTCTCATTCATTTGAATGGGGCCCATCTGTTGGTTCAGCAGGTGTGCCAACGCAAAAGGCTCCAGCACAAAACTACAGGGTCGTCCAGGAAGTAAGTTAAACCTAGCTCAACTTTTGCTGCAACAAACTGCAATGCTGTATTTCTACTGCAATTGTCGTAACAAATGATAAAATATTTGCAGTCGTGATGACTTTCAATCCTGTCTTATAGTATTATAAAGTGTTTTAGTATCCAGTACGCCGTCACACTCATGGATCAATTACTCAAACCAGCCTTCCTGGATCGTTTTTTTTTTTTATCATTTTGGTTTGGGGTGAATTATTTGGGCTATATTAAGGCAAAGGTAAGATTAGGATAGCGTGGACATTGCTTTGCTTTATGTACCATCAAAAAACCCTCTGCTTCTTTTTGTATATTTATGGTAAGATGAAAAACAAAAATCAGGCTGATTCTGGACACATTTTGCAGGCCAAGAAATTGAAACATTCAGTTTCTGCAGGCCATGGCACTAATTAGAATACAAACAGATGCTTCAGTTGAACATACCACCACATACTCATCCAACTAAACTGTGCCTAGATGTACACACACACTAGCACACACTCAGGGGGACTAGATATATTGTCTCTGAAACTGCAGATGCAGAGTGGGTGACAAAGCTGAAATATTTATACCCAGATCTGTACTAAGAGAGGCAGAGAGATGGAGGGAAAGATGGATAAAGAGAGGGAGAGAGGGAGAGATTCAAGAGGAGAAGCAGGCTACAAGAAAGAGGGTGATGGAAAGTGTCAGTGTGTGTGAGTAAGAGGAAAAGCAGAGTGATAACAACAGAGAGGGAAAGAGAGAGAGAGAGAGTTGAGTGTGCAGCACAGATGCCAAATGAATCTAGGGCAGTTCAGAAAAAAAACAAGGCATTATTTGAAAATCCACTTTGTACGTGTGTGCAAGTATGTGTGCGTAATTGTATTTCTATGTTTGTGTGTGTGTGTGTGTGTGTGTGTGATGCAGGCAAATATGTAAGCATCCATCTAATGTGAACGTAACATGCCAGAGGCTGAAATTCAAGTAGAAATACAACAACTTTGCTCAATCTTTGCTTTTTATTCATCACCCTTTAACAATTACAGTTCTCTCTTCATCACACCCACTCTTCTTCCAGTATGCTCTCTCTCTCTCTCTCTCTCTCTCTCTCTCTCTCTCTCTCTATCTAACTCAAACACTGTAGGATTTTGTGTATGTGAGCATGAGTGTGGGTTAATAGGGGTGGGGGGTTGGCACAAAGCAAAGATGATGGCAGATGGTGTCCTTACTTAACACACATACAGTAAACACACACACACACTAAACACTTAGTAAACAGATACACCCTTATACAGAGAAAAGGTATAAGGGTGAAGAGTACATGCAGAACATGCATGGCTCATAATATACACACATTCAGGTTTCAGTAAAAGCTCCATCAACTCCACTGAGCCACCAGTGGGACAATCCTTAAAAAAATAAAATGTGTCAAAATTTGATTTTCAAGATGGTCATTCATTTTTTTATGATTCAATTTTAATTATTAGGATTACAATTCAATTCTAAATTAAACAAGCTGCTGGCACTTTTACCTAATTTAGTTTTTGTATGCCAAAATTTTACCATTCAGGAATGTATTGTACTCATTATCATCAGTAATATATTTTAAATGATGGCAGTTACTTTAACTTAAGAAACTGCATACTCCAACACATTTATCTTTGCTTTATTTGTCAATATTTTCAGTCAATACGTATTAGTTAAACAGTTGCATATTACAGTGCACTGAAGACACGAGTAAATCAATTCTGTATTAGCACATAGTGGACTGCAGTAACAGCCTGAAAATAGCACCCCTAACAGTAACAGCTGCATATTGTATGAGTCATGTCAAGCTCTTTCTTCCTTTGGAGATTATTAAATCCGTCCAAACGCTTGGCTTCATTCAAAATCAGACTAGTTTAATTAATTTTTTCCTCCTTTATAGTGTCATAGAAGCACTTGACTGCACAATATGATTGCAGCCAAAAGTTCCATCTATAATGTAGTGCGTATTTAGCATTAGCTTATTTAGAGGAAAAACTAAAACATTATTAACTTACAAGGATCGATTGTTTGAATTTGTGATTTGATCCAGAATTGCAGAGGTTCAGAACCTTGTGTTACGGACAGAACAGACCGGAGACACCGTGAAGAGACTGAGATAGTTTATTGCAAACAACGGAAATGTGAAGGTGATAATGCTACCGTCCTTTAGCTGGGAGACAAGGAGCTCTGGGGTTGACTAGATACACACTGGAGAGTGGAGACACACGGGACCGGGATCTGGAGCGACACATATGGGAGACTGGAGATGGTTGGAACCGGGATCGGGGCTCGGGAGACGAGTAGGCATTTTGCTGAGACGATGGTGAGTCTGTGGCGTAGTGGAGGCAGGATAAAGAGTTCTGTCCTTAATCCAAATGAGACCGGACACTGACTGTGATGAGGGATTGTGTTTTATAGGGGAGTGGAGTGAATGATTAGGTGCAGGTGTGTGATAGGTGACAGGTGATGGGAATTAGCACTCGGGTGAGGGAGTGCGGTGTGTGTGTGGTGTAGTGGAGCCTGGTGTGTCTGTGACAGTAACCCCCCCCCCCCTCACGGTCCGCTCCTGAGGACCGAGGACCCCGACGTCGTGGTGGCCGTCCTCTTCCTCGGGGGGCAGGTCGATCTGGATGGCCAGCGTGGAATTCTGTTAGAAGAGAGGTATGGCGGATGTCATGTCGGGGGACCCATGACTTCTCCTCAGGACTGTACCCCTCCCAATCCACCAGGTATTCCAGGATGCCACCACGACGTCGGGAGTCCAAGATCTCACGGACATGGTAGGCGGCTCCATCCTCCAGGATCAGTGGTAAGGGGGGATCTGTCGTGTCGCCAGGCTCTGTGGAGATGGGAACAGAAGGATGAAACGGTTTGAGTAGTAGAGACATGGAAGGTAGGGTGTATCCTATACTGTGCAGGTAATTGGAGCTTGTACATGACTGGACTTATTTGTTCTAGTATGGTAAAGGGACCAATGAATCTGGGACTTAGCTTTCTGCAGGGCAGGTGCATCCTGATGTCACGGGTGGATAACCAGACCTTTTGGCCGGGTAGGTACTCAGGAGTGGTGGATCTCCTACGGTCGGCTGTCAACTTGCGCCTGCAGAGTGCTCTTCTGAGTTGACGGTGAGCCGCGTCCCAGACCCTCTCGCTCTCTCGGAACCAGTAGTCCACAGCGGGAACCTCCGAGGGCTCCCCAGACCATGGGAAGAGAGGGGGCTGGTAATCGAGTACGCACTGGAAGGGAGTGAGTCCAGTAGTTGATTGACGTCGAGAGTTCTGGGCGTACTCGGCCCAGCCCAGGAACTGGTTCTAAGAGTCCTGATGGCCATGGCAGAAGGTACGTAAAAAGAATCTTCCTCTCCGTCTGGCCATTACTTTAGGGATGGTAACCAGAGGAGAGGCTGACGGTCACACCTAGGAGTGAGAAGAAGGCTTTCCATACCCGGGAGATGAATTGTGGACCTCTGTCGGAAACGATGTCCTCCGGGATTCCATAATGCCTGAAGACATGATTAAAGAGGCATTCAGCGGTCTCCATGGCCGTGGGTAGTCCTCGGAGTGGAATAAGACAACAAGATTTTAAGAACCGGTCCACGACCACGAAGATGCAGGTGTTGTTGTCAGATGGAGGGAGATCCGTGATGAAGTCTACTCCTGGGTGTGACCAGGGTCTGTTGGGCGTCGGAAAGGGAAATAGTTTGCCTGTCGGAAGATGACGTGGAGACTTAAACATGGCACATTCTTGACAACCTTTTACGTACCTTCTCACATCCCTAGCCATATTTGGCCACCAGAAGCGTTCTCGTAGCAGCGAGAGGGTTTCATTGGCCCCAGGGTGACCAGTGCCCAGAGAGGTGTGAGAAGTGTGGATGAGTTGGTTGCACTGGGTTCTAGGAACATACTGAAGACCAAGGCAGGACAGCCCGGCAGAGTGTTGGTGGAGGCATTGGAGGAGGGAACAGAATCCTTCGACCATTGAATGGGATTAATGAACACATGCTGGGGAAGAATGGGTTCTGGCTTTTCAGTGGTGACTTCGGGAGCATGTAGACGGGATAACGCATCTGCTTTGGAGTTCTTGGAACCGGGACGATATGAGATATTGAATTGGAATCTTGTGAAAAACAGGGCCCAGCGTGCCTGGCGAGGATTGAGATGTTTGGCTTTCTTGAGATACTCTAGGTTTTTATGATCTGTCAACACTGTGAAGGGGTGCTGGGCGCCCTCCAGCCAATGCCTCCATTCCACCAATGCCAACTTAATGGCTAGCAATTCTCGGTCGCCGATGTCGTAGTTTCTCTCTGCCGGGCTAAGCTTCCGAGAAAAGAAAGCACATGGGTGGAGTGCGGCTGGTGGCCAGGACAGAGACTTGGGCTTGTTGTGGAGAAGGCTTGTCAGGGGATGGACTATCATGCTATAGTTTTGTATGAAGTGACGGTAGAAGTTAGCAAACCCCAGGAATCGTTGCAGTTCCTTAATTGTTGTAGGTGTGGGCCAACTCCGGATGGCCTCCACTTTCCCCTCATCCATCTGGATGCCACTGCCACTGATGATATAGCCAAGGAACTGCACTGAGGACTGATGGAATTCACACTTTTCGGCCTTGAGGAAGAGGTGATAGTCTCTCAGGCGTTCTAGGACCTCCGCAACGTGTTGGCGATGGTCTGCCATGTTCCAGGAGTAAATCAGGATGTCATCAATGTACACGATTACAAATTTGTGAAGGAACTCCCGGATCACCTCGTGAATGAAGTCCTGGAAGACGGAGGGGGCTTTGGCCTGACCATAGGGCATCACAAGGTACTCATAGTGACTGGTGGGTGTTACGAAGGCTGTCTTCCATTCATCCCCCTCACATATCCGAATAAGATTGTATGCGCTGCGGAGGTCCAACTTGGTGTAGACAGTGGCACCGCAAAGTTGTTCCAGCGCAGCAGGGACGAGGGAAAGTGGATACCGGAACTTGACTGTGATCCGATTGAGTCCTCTGTAGTCCACACAGGGCCGCAAGCCTCTGTCCTTTTTGGCCACGAAAAAGAAGCTGGAGGCTGCTGGTGAAGTGGATGGTCTGATATACCCTTGGGCTAGGGCCTCCTCAATATACTCCCCCATGGCTTTCTGTTCGGGAATGGATAGTGGGTAGATTTTTCCACGGGGCACTGGTTCACCCGGTATTAGGTCTATTGCGCAGTCCCATGGCCGGTGCGGGGGTAACTGGGAGGCTCTCTTAGGGCAGAATACATCCTGGTAGGCGGCATAGCAAGGCGGAATTTCCACTGACTTCTTATCCCTTGGACTTTCAATGGACGTTGTGCAAACAGGGAGTCTCTGGGGGCCAGACGAAGATGGTCTTGGTCGACGAGGGAAAGAGCCAGGAAAACAGGAATTACCCCATTTCAATACCTCACCTGTAGACCAGGATATGATGTGGTCATGTTGCTCTAACCAGGGTCGCCCTAAGATTACCTCCGCAGTCGAGCCCTCCAGAACCAGCAAGTGCTGTTGTTCTTCATGCAGTAGACCAACTCGGAGGGTAACAGGACCAGCCGCTCTCTAAACACCGCTGCGGTTGATTGATTTCCCGGTTATGGTGTGAATTTGGTAACTGGTTGGTGTGAATGAGGTCTTGATGCGGAGCTGGCGGCAGCCGGAGATTAAGTTGCCTGCTGACCCGGAGTCGATAAGGGCTTGTACTGGAAGGGACAGGTTAGGAGTGACCAGGATTATTTCAGTTGCCAGGGGTTTACTACAAGGAATACTGGGAAGTATAGCACTCACCGTAGGACGTGGTGGTCTTACTGGGCAGGTAGCTCTATTATGTCCAGATGTTCCACAGTACAAACACAACCCCTGGGTCAGCCGTCTCTGCCGCTCAGCCGGAGGTAGTCGGTTGGAGTCTAGCTGCATGGGTTTGTGTGCTGGTTCTGGAGAGCGGTGCCTCTCTGGCTGAAGGATGGTATGTGTAGGCGGATACTGGTCCTGGTGTTCCAATAGACACGTCTGCATACGAGTGGCCACTCGAATGGCTAGTTGTATAAACCGCTCAAGGCCGATGGTATCCTCGTATGCAGTGAGATGCAATCTTACCCTGGGCTCCAATCCCTGATGGAAGGTGGTGATAAGGGATTGTTCGTTCCATCCACTGGCGGCGAGGGTTCGGAACTCCAAGGCATAGTCCTGGACTGAACGCTGACCTTGCTTGAGCTGATATAGTTTCTCACCGGCAGAGGAGTCTCCGGCTGGCCTTCCGAACACCTCGCGGAAGTGATCCAGGAAGCTCGCCAGGGATTGGGTGACAGGTCCGTTTTGTGACCAGATGGATTCGGCCCACTGTAATGCTCGTCCCTGTAGCTGGGTGATCACAAAGGCTACCTTGGAGTGTTCATTGGGGTACAGGGAAGATTGCAGGATGAAACCAACAGCTCCTGGAATGGATCCGTGGCACTCATGCTGCAATCCTGTTGTGTGGTCCTGGCGTGTCTGTGACACCTTGATTCTCACATGAATTTATTTTTCCCCACCTGTACTGTATATATCAGGGACAGTATTTCCATTTCATGTAATGTTGATTCCATAAGAAAAACATGGCATCAAAGGTTTTAATAATTTATCCAATATAATCAATGAAAATGAAAAATCTTATATCCAGTATGTGATTCTGTCATACAGTGTTACTGTGTTTTCCACATTTGAAGAAACATTGGAGTGGGCTATTTTATGGGGGAACGTGGGGTTTAAGCATTTAATGCCAATATAGCACATGCAGCATGTAGTGTAGTAGTGTATGTACAGTATATACATGTGTTTGTGCCAGTGTGAACAATCAAGAGTGCATGTGTGTATCTAAATGTGTGGGTTTGTTTCTTGTGGCTGAGAAACACGTATACTGCAAATACTCACAGACCTCAGTCAACAACTTTCTGTACTGAAGGGAGATGTGGATGTCCATACACACATCTAAATAATCACATACACGCTGTTTCAGCATGTTGTGACACCACAAGAAAACCAACACCTTCCCTCAAACAGACACACATCGCTGCACCCCCCTCTTTCTGCTAAACAGCTTTTCCCTGTCAAAAACATTTTGTCAATGTCAGGACACATTGCACCACTTTGTCACTCCAATTATTGTCATAAAGCGCTGAGTTGTGAATCTATTAACTTGAGAGAAGGAATACAGTATCATCGGATGATTGGCCTCTACATAAAGACTGCTGTGGGTTCATTGAACATTGGTATTTGGATTTGAGTCATTTCCTAAAGTTGGTTATTAATCCCCACATTGCTTACTGCCTACAGTATTTTCCATGGATCATGTGGCTATGAAGGTAATGAAAAAGAATATGCCTATGCAACCAGCTGATTCAATTGAAACGCTTCTAAACTAAATTGTGGTACCACATGTTGAGTCTGTGCCACTCTGTAGCATGGCACTTTACGCCCAACATTGGGCTGAAAACACTGTGTTACACTACAGATTTTCCATCACCCTTCTCCCTATTTATATTACAGTTACAGTATGAGACGGATCACACCTACCTACCGGAGCACCTGCCATTCAAGGAGTTATGGTGGTGTTGGAGATTTGTGGTTCATTAACATCTCATTACTCACTCTCTATTCTTACAATATATATTATTATTACACTGTAACATTCTTGTTTCCCATCTTTATCTGTTTCATGTTTATTCCTCTTTATTCCTTCCCTGCTTTCTCCTGTTTCCAAGCGCCTGTCTGTCCACACTCTCTGCACTCCTTTCACATCTCATCCTCCCATGGAACAGAAAACAGCGGTATCAACACTTTCATGCCCCACAAAAGTACAGCTAATGACACTGCATCTGAATTTCTCAAACCTGCTGTTCCTGTTGCATTTTTGAAACCTTGTCAGCGAATCACTGTCTACCATGTCTCTCAGTCTCTTACCCAAGGGGACCTCCCACAGGTTCCTGGCAGTGAAGGAGTGACGGTTGTTGTGAAACATGACTGTCGTATTGATTACACAGCACACTGCAACAGCTGGTAGGCTCAAAGAGAGCACATTGTGTTATGGCCAAGAATGTGATGTGGAGGAGTAAGCAAGTGTGAATGTCTCCCAAGGGTTATCCCTCTCAGGATCTTTGCATAATCCATCCTGATGGATACGGAAATCGATTTGGAGGGTGTGGCTGGGAAAGGGAGGCCAGGGGAGGTGGAGATGGTGGAGAGGGATAAAGATCTGAGATTGCCAACTGTGGGCGAGAGAGCTGACAGTCCTGATTCCCTGGAATATACACTTAGGATCAGAAACATATGAGCACACAGTGTAACGCCACACAATATAACAGCCCTGCAATTAGAGAGGCATGATACTGAAATTTACATCTTTTTCTATGCAAAATTGTACAGAGGTTTATATTTTTATGGTCACAGTATAGTACACTTTAGTAAGTCTATACTATCCTTAGATATACAGATGAAAATAAAATAAGATGAATAATACATGAGGTTAGTTAAAGCCCCAATCAGCATTTCATGACCATAGTAAATTGCATATATACTGTGTTTGCATGAGTAATTAAAGAAGTTGAAAAGTTGGCATTCTCTTTGTTTATCTTATTAGGATTGAAATTGTAGTCCTATTTTACTGCTGTTTTTAACATTATGGTGGCATTAGGGGTTTCAATTTGGTGGTGGGGCTTCACTTCTTTTTACATTTGGATCACAAATTGTGCAGGTTGCATTGTATCTACAGCATGGAGTTGCTAATGGCAACAACTCAGCAACACTAGTTGTTGATAGTGAGGTAGCATTTGGTTTAGTGACTTAATGAGAGAGATAACGAATGACAGAATCAGTCAGTCAACTAGTCAGCTAAGCAGCCTCACCAGTAACCTCCCAGCCATCTGCTTTATTAGTAACATTACTATTGCATGACTATTGCATTTTGCTTGATTTTATCAACTTAACAAGGTATGTGCTGTCACATGAATTATGCATAAATATACAGTAAGTATATAAGTGGGTTTGACCTCCCTGTATTTTGCTGCTGTTAAATCAATTACAAAACATTGTAAAAATCTTGCCCAACTGATCAACATGTACTGTAGTCACATTCCATCACTGCAATTCACCACATCAGGACCATCAGCCATTTGACCTGTATCCAAGTGCAAGGTGAATTAATTAGGTCAGTGATCAATGGTCAATCATTCATCAGACTAAATGATACTGCTGATTTAGTGTATACCAACATACACTGAGTATTCAGTTTGTTTTATATATAATTTTTTCTTGTTATACATATTTATTTGTAATGTTATTATGTAGACTGTCTTTCTCTATATTTAATTCCCATAATTTCTTTGCTGTATCCTGCTTTTATGTTGCTCCAGTAATCCAGTCTTTCACTGCATTGTTGTTATTTTTTCTTATTTTGTTCACCAAGTGAACTCCACACTATCAGTTTACATGTTTTGGATTTCACACAAGAGAAGTAAGCAGGAAGAAAATTACACTTCAGGTTTCTTCCAGTATAACATCCATCACCTCTTGAGAGCAACCCCAACAGACAGCACTATGGATTCCCTGAATTATGGCTAACGTAGTTCAGTAGTATTCTGATGAACTGAAGATTACATAGCAACAAGGCAGCGGGTGTGGTAGGTAGGTGGTCATTATTCAGGTCTCCCAGGCCTGCCTCCCCTACTGATTTCCTCTTCCCTTTTTCCTGGTACACCACTGATCTGTGACTGCAATTGATTGGAGACTGCTCATCATTCCTCCAAGGGCAACATCAGGAATCATTGACATCAGAAGGAAATGGATTTAGGGAGATAAGCAGAATGGGACAAATTAATGCAGTGAGTGGAGAGTGAATGAAGCAATGTGTGGAAACCAAAAGGGTGTAGTAAAAGAGGGAAATAATGTGAGGCATATTAACTTGACATGTATTTCTAATGAATTTCTCTACAATTAAAGTGGGCGTGGCTTAGGCATGGATGGTAAAGGCACTAGGAGAGGTTTAATCTTATTGACAGTACCAAAAGAAAATTTACTAAACTGCATGAGAAGGAATCCTCTTACTTAGCAAACCGATATACCTCTCTGTCATTTTGAGCAGAAACCTGATGGAGCACCTATAAACTATTGATCAGCCACTGACTGAAGAAAGAGTGCTGCCTTAGTAACATTCATGTCATAAGTTTATTAAGACCAACACCAATTAATTGTAACAGGTTTCTTGACATCTGTATTGAATTCAAATTAATCTATTCACAAGCTATAGAAACAAATGTAATGGCACTTATTGTAATTTTCTTATACACTTTATTCATATTAATTTGGACTGAATTGTAGACATATTTAACCTCAAATATGTGTCATAAGTGGCTGTTTTTTGTGCTGGTTTGCAAACACTCAACAGTCATTTTTAAGAGTAAAATGAGTGACTGTAAGAAAAAAAACACTAGAAACATGCAGCTTTCTTATTCCAGCCAAACACTCCCAGAACTCAATTCCTTATTCCTCTATATTTATTTTCTGCTGTTGCTTATATTTAGATTATACATGCAGATCATGTTCAAGCATACCCATATCACATATTAGAACCATTCAATTTCCCCAACATGTGGCTCTTACAGCCCACCAAAGCCCGTTTTGCTCTTGGTCAGCACAATGCGCTGTCCATGGTTCTGAAGCACTGCACTCTGTCCACCGTGCGCTGCCGTTTAGGACACAAATACGTGTTGGTGGACACATGAGCCTTCAGCTGTGTACAGACACTAACGATTAATTTAACCGACGTAGTGATAAATTATTTTAAAATGTTGTTCACATTTGTTACGTGTTATCTCGTGCCTGGCAGTCCAGAATGTGTGGGCGAAGGAATATGTGTGGTCCATTGGTCAGTAGTCAGACACTGTTGCTGCTGCTGGCAGGAAATCTCTCTCTCTCTCTCTCTCTCTCTCTCTCTCTCTCTCTCTCTCTCTCTCTCTTTCACTCACTCACTGACTCACACGCAGGCAAGCACGAGCACAGGAGAACTAAAGGCAGCTGACACCGAAGCCCTCGTTGCAGGTAAAGTGTGGCGCCTGTCGTGTGGCAGAGTGGTCAACAGTGCTGGAAAGCTGGGCCATTCACCCTCAAAAACACAAGCTAGAATACACACGCGCGCACGCGTGCACGCATAGCCAGTTTTATCCCCTGCGTGATTCCTCCCTCGATACTAAATCCCTTCTCGCACATCTGTCCATGGCGCGTCCATCCTATCCCCCGCAGAACTCAGCATAAATGCCATCCTGGCTTCATGTGACACTTTAAATCTATGGCCACAGATCTTAATCACTTCTGTTTGGCATTTCAACCCAAGCATACAGAAATAGTGGTTGTGGTATACAGCAACAACTGTAGCAAAACGGGGAAAATGTAGACTTATACCCAGCAATAAAATCTCATTCCATACTCGTACATCATTAATTATTATCACAAGTCTGCTCAAAATCGCAGTTAATGCAAATACCACACAGAAAAAACATGGTTTCATGCCCTCGTAAAATCAACCATATGGGCTTCTGTTGCACCAAGAGGACTCAACCCAGCATAATGTTGGAGTCTGTAGTGCAGGTGCATGCTCGCTCTGCCGTCGCTTTTATCCATCGCATATAATTTATCAAACCAAGGCAACATGAAAAAGATTTTTAAATGATATTGAAATCCTAAGACAGAAACGTGTAGTTTTGTACAGTACCTTCACTTATTTTCCTTCCAAATTATGCGTCCGTTGAAGCAAAGAGAGAGATTTTATTTTTCATCCACGTCGCAGGCTCAGCAGCACGGCGGGAGAGGATGGCTGAGAGAGAGAGAGAGAGAGAGAGAGAGAGAGAGAGAGATGGAGGATGCACAGACCTCTGCGTAGAGTAATACAGTTGAACTGCAGTGGGCATCTGCCTCTACAGTTGGCTGCTTTTTAGTGAAGTGAATACCTGCAGATACACTTTGTTGCAGCACTTGCCTTCATTAACAACTATGGAGTTAAAAAAACAGTTAATGGCATTGATATAATATTGAATAAATCATTAAGTCTGCAAAATTAGATTATTGGGCAAACTCAGGCATGGGAGAGTTACAGAGACACACATTTATCAATGATATGAGGTAGTCAGACTCATATATACTGCATAATCCCACATTCCCTTTACCATTAAAAGAACCAACATTTAACAGACATTTCAGACACAAAGACAGAGAACATGTGAACCCACAAACATCCTGATAATCCTTTGTAATTCTTCATTGGTAATTACAGTAAAAAATGAACAGATGATGTTGTAAAAAGTGAAAAGGGGTGGGAGGGAGAAGAGGAAGAGAGGAAGGAAGCAGGATTTTGCTCCATGATATGAATAATTCTATTTTGACAGATTCAGTCACATCAACAAACAGGGCGGTGAATTTTTGACTAAAAACATCCATGCAAAAAGCATCACATGTTGTGAGCACTGCAATAATTTGGGGCAATGGAAGATGTACAATGAAAGAGGTATTGCTCCAAGCTCCCAATACATTTAAACTAGCCAATGGGTCTGCCTGCATCAAGATTATCAGAGCCCATTCTATTGTCAGCTCCCACTTTATTTCTCCTCCTTCTCCCCTCTTTACTAGTAACATATTCATTCTCCGCTTTGTCCATGTACACTTTTGAAGCTTTAAGAAGAATGAAAGATGGAGAGGGGGTGGGATGAGGTGAATAACTATCCAGCAGTTTGTAAATCAAGCTGTGGAAAAACAGTGCAAATCCAGAGCTAGGAATGAGAAGGCCCTGATGATGTTTTGCACAAGTGTGTGGGAGGCAGGGAGGTTGATTCTGCCTGTTTCACGCGAAGGAATATGTTGGAGGTGTGATCATACTCAATTAACACTCTTCCCCTCCTCATTTCTCACTTGCCTTTTTTTTGTCTCCTTGTCTTTCTCACTCACAAAAGCAAGCGCACACAGACACATGCAAACACACGTGTATACTTCAGCTCATTAACTCGCTCTCTCTCCATGTCTGTCTTTTTCTGTCTCAGTGGAGGACTATTAGCTGCAGAGACTGATGCGGTACTGAGACTCTCATTAATATTTTCTCATTATCAATGCCTGTACTGTTAAGCAATAACACAATGGCTTGTCTTGGCATGATGCTTAACAAATCTGTTAACTATTGCTGCTACTGGGAGGATATGAAGTCATGTGTGATGAACTAGTTCATGTCTGTTTCTACACACAGTAGGCTACATTGTATACAATAAGGAAAACACAGCTACTGTACCAATAATGGATAATGATTTCTTGCATCAAAAGTAATTTATTACTGCAGAACCACACCATTATTCCTTGTCATCTAGAAAGTACCGATGCAGCCACGATACATTTTTTTCAACATCCACACAGCTGAGTTGTAGCCCTGCCTTCAAAAGAACTAACTGGGAAAATCCTGCTCTAATAATCCCACCTAGCCTACATTTGGTCAGTTCTGATATACTATTTTCCAGAGACTGCATTTATTGGCTGAATGCAATCTAGGGAAATTAGTAGGTTGGAAGAGAAAAACAAGAACAGAAGGCAAAAATCCGAGCAAGGGAGAGAGAAATGAGCAGGAGAGTGTGTTTCCCGACTCACCCTCCATTAGCCATGAGCTGGGGAAAACAGACACTTAGAGAACTGGATTGGAGGAGATAAGGTACAGTGAGAGAAACAGATCATGAATGTGGACTATCAACAGCAAA
The DNA here is from genome assembly GCF_020085105.1 of Siniperca chuatsi. Taxonomy (NCBI): domain Eukaryota; kingdom Metazoa; phylum Chordata; class Actinopteri; order Centrarchiformes; family Sinipercidae; genus Siniperca; species Siniperca chuatsi. The sequence continues at coordinate 15,587,648 of NC_058062.1, forward strand.
TTTGATGTAAATCAAGCTAATAGTTTTTAAGATACTTAATATTCAAGTGTTTGAGGCAAAATGTTTGACCTGATGGTGGTTCTAGATGAGAGATCAGTTGGATCACAAAAATCAGTAGGAATCTATCTGTTCTAAACATCATAGCCTTCTAGCCAGTATTTGTTGAGATACTCTGTCTTGTGTTGGACACACAGAAGGGCAGACTGATTGGCCCTGTCATTAGTGGGCCAATATGATGGTGAAGAGATGGCTCAAATTTTCAAAAGCATCATTATGTCTGACCACAAAATGTCAGGTTTCAGGCTAGTGCTGATTGTCTTATGGGACCCAAAGATGCTGTCCTGTCTGCTTACATTTCTTAATAGCCTCATCTAGCTGACTAGCCATGAATAATTCTTTCCTAACTTCGCTCTCACGCACAAAGCTACTTTGATGCATGGGACTCTCTTCCTGACAGCCAAACAATTAATAGCTGCTTTTATATTCTCGAGTTACTGCCAGAGACTTTAATTTTGGATCTTTCTTGTGAGGCTAACTGTGAAGGCAAGTAGGGTTGTCATCATGCCACTACTTAAGGTTTTGGGGCTATGACATTGGCTGTTCCACTAATGAATCTAATTTCAGATGCTTTCCCATTCCAGAAATCTTTCCAGCTGGGTGCATTCCTCTCTACACTTTCCTACTTGATTTATTTTTTATACTTTTCCTGGGAAACTACTTTGGTGCACCTTGTCAACTCCATGTGTTTCTACGTGTTTCCTCTACTTAAAATCCAACTGAAATCACATTTAGTCATCCATTTTGTAGTAAAAATATATGTCAACGTGTTTTTTAAAATGTATTGTTAATTGTTTTTTATTATTAAAAGGAAGAGAAAATATCAGAAATGCTCCTTTTGTCACAGCCGGCTTAAGGGGCGTGTCTGGGTTTGATTGACAGCAGCACAATAAGGAACCAGAGAAAAAGTAAACAAACTTGCGCTGTAGCCTACATGTCATGTTGTTATTGAAGAGTAAGGACCACTCATGGTGTTTAATGTGCTGTAGCTGAACAGCTCATTAGCTATCCAGCCTGCAAACTGACGTTAGCAGAGCACTTTTTCCCGGTGAATTTTTGTTTGGTTGCTCATTCAACTTGCTGCAGGACAAGACGTGTGTTCATGTTTGCAAGTTAAGAAGGATACTGTGGCTCTGGTGTTGTGTAGCAGGCTGCTGTCTGGCTCAGTGTGACCATCTGCCTATCGTAGTCCTGCATTATGCAAAACTTGATTGGCTGTATCAAAATGTCGCCATCTACGTAGACGGATACCAGAACAGTATTCCGTCAAATAAATGCAAAACTAGGGGGCGCCACCATGAAACCAAAAAATACAAAATATTCATTTCTCCCTTTTGGTTTCTGATTTTTTTTCTCAAAGGAGAGCACAGGACAAGTGATTTACAGAGCAGACATGTACACTGTAGCAGAAAAAAATTTTTTACTTCAGCTGGACTTTAAAGCTCTTCTTCAATGGCATTGCCTTGATCCATCCAGGCTTGCTTCTAGGTGGGTCAAGGTTTACATGACCAAACAATTTTCCCCATGTTTAAGTGCTAAAATTGCTGAACTGCTTTTTTTAAGAGGCCAGTTACAGAACACTCTGCTTTTTAAGTGTCTTTAAAATCTGTTTGTATTAGCCCCAGTGTCACTTTTCAGCATCTTATTTTAGCATTTTATTTAGCTTAAAACTGGGCTAAATAGAGAAAACATTCCTTTCCTTCAGGGCATCAAACATTGCGAGGCATTGTCTGGTTTTTCTGCCTTTAATGTGATAATCCCAAACACTAAAATTTATATATGTGTGTTATTTTGCCTGTAATTGTGGTTGCTGGATGACAAATGGCTCATGCACTCACCTACTCTTGATTAGGAAAGTTTCATTGGCATTAAGGACTATCCTGGTCTGCTAGTAATAGTAAACTAGTGGTTTTTGCACTGATGATGTAACTCATTGTGCATACAAGGCAGTGTTTTGCACATCAAGTCATCTTCATAGACAATAAAGATCATTAGGCTTATCTTATAAATAGAGCCTTAGGTTCCAATGATGATGATGATAATTATAGGCATGAAATGCAGACTATGAAGTTAAGGTGTAGGAGGCACAGTATATCATACAATTCTTCCAACTTTTTTAATAAATATGGAGAGTGAAGTTTAAATCTGCCTGCTGATTTTCTGTGTATCATTGTTTCCCTTATGACTGTATAGTGCTTACTTCCTAGTCTAGTTGATTAAACAGGCTTAAATGTCAGTGAACTAAAACATCACAACTTGTTCTATAGGAAAAGTTTAAAGCTGCTGTCTCAGTTCCACCCCTGGTCCTGCCACCTTTCTGGCACCCATTACCTTTGGCTGACGTCTACGTAATGTGACAAACTCAAACACACACCCAACATATTCACTTCAGATTGCATGACTGTTTATCAGACAAGGTATCTCAGCTGACTGCCCTCACGACACAAGCGCTGCAAGTGTGTTTCCATGGTAACCAAGTATAGTATTGAGAAGAGGAGCAAATAGTGAGAGGGAGAGACACTGAATCTAACCCTGAGCACTGTATTCTCTCGTTTTTCACTCCTCACCCTGTCCATTATTTCTTTCGGAGGCGGCTGTAGCTTGAATATCATGTCAGAGCCATGGTGGCATGATTGTCCTGACAATATTTGTGCTTATGCAACTCTGTTTTCAGCCCATTAACATTATTGCCTTTTACAGGTCCAGCTCAGCAAAGATGCACACTATTGATTTAGATAACAAATTTACTGGTCTGTAGGTTGTTAGAAATACTCTGACACCATTTGGCACCCAGTGAAGGAACATAGACATTGTTTATGCAAAGAGATTAAACCAGATCCAGTAGGAATCAGCAGTAATTCAGTCCTGCCGTGTCTTAAAATCAAGGCCTAAACGAACTACAGGAAACATGAGATAAGGAGTTTTATATGAAGGCAAAAATTTATAATTCACAGAAATACAAAATTGAAGACCCCTCTAATGTCTTGTCTAGTGAATGTATACATTTGAAGTAGTGAAGATAATTTGCAAAATGTAGAACTTAATGACCTGATATTAGTATTGTCATGAAACTTCCCCACTGATGGATTAGGTTCACGAACTGAATCCAAAGCTGTTTTCTAGGAACATATGAGAAAGCAGATTTGTACATTTCTCAGTTGTCAGAATTTATATTGATAGATTAAGTGTTTAAGAAACTCTGAATAAATGGTTGTGAACAGGGCTTTTTGGAGTGTAAATGTTGGCTGTGATCATCAGTGGCCTCATGCCTGGACAGAGTTGAGGGCATCATCACAAGACTCAACTGGGATGCAATTAGCACTCAAGCAGACAGAACACAGAGTTCCAGCTGATCCTTACAGATGCTACACATCAAACAGAAATTTGAATGCATAAAGTTTCTCTTTCAATTCACACACATGCATGCAAACATACTATCACACACAGATCTACAAATTATAACAACAGACAAAACAGACAGAAGTCCACTGTTTAAATACAGTTCATGATCTCACACACATTGACGTGCACACCTAGTCCCCAGCCTACAATAGCTAAAGCAATATCCAGATAGTGTCATGACAGGTAGTATGTCAAAATACGACATTGTTTTATTTAATCTTATTGCATCAAAAATATGTGTGCATAAAGCAGATTAATAAATGTTTGTTCCTGCACTGGCTAGCTCCTGGGAAGAGTGCTGCTGTGTAAATGGCATACAACTTATGGCATAAACAGCTCAGCTTCTGTTGCTCTGCTTTAATGTTTATCCTGTAAATAAAACAACAGTATAAGTTTCAACTTTCTGTTCTTGGCAACAGAAAAATTATATTTTCCTGGAATTCAGTGGCACTGTTGTATGTGGGATTACTTACATTAATGCCAATGCAAGTTAGTGCATAAAACCAGCAGCAGATGATAACCACTATGTCAGATACACAGTCAACAGGGGCTGTTCATATATCACACCAGGAGCAGTTTGAGGAATATTAGAACCCAAATAAAATCCACTCGGTTAAAGGTACAATCAGGACAATATGGCCCTTTGGCAACATCTAGTGGTAGTCATAGAAAACTACACTAACACCAGCAAGTGTGTCTCGTGCTCTGTTCTACAGTATATTGGATTTGAGTTTGACTCACAAATTTCAAGCTCAGCCTGTTAGGTAACTGATGCAGTTCTTTAGAGATAAGACATGAGGCTGAAACACTGTAAATAAATGTTAACATGCAGCCTTATACATCTACCCAACATTACAACATTTTACACTGTGAAGTGTCAATGCCTCTGCCAACTTTGGTGAGGTAATGCCATCACAGACCTCTAAGCTGGCTTATGTGCCAAATTTTAGCAACAACTGCTTACTTACTTGTGTAACAAATACAATGCCAGCTCAGCATCATTGTTTTAGATTTCCAGGTAGTTCATTGTGGAGCATTCCTAGTATAAAGTGTAGAGAGCTTAAAATGTCAGCAGCCATTGGGGTAACAGAGGAGGGATTGGCACTGTTCAAAAACACTAAAGAACCCCCACTGATACTTTATGGTTGTTTTGGGCAAAGATCCTGTGAAATATTGAGTGCACCTTTAATTGTTTACTAGGCTATGTTCAGCTGCAATCAGGATCTCATGTAACCACATCTTCCTAAATGTAGTTAAGTCCCTGTAGCTTAAGAGTACCAAGGTTGCATTTGATGGGAAAAGAGGACATTATTTATTTCCAGTCTTTGCTCACATTTTCCATAGGGGATTTCAGCAGCTTCTGTAACCTGCAACCCTAATCACTCCACTGTGGCTCTATTGGGCAATTGGTCAGTCCTCATTATCCTCTAAAATGGACGAGACTGAGAAGTGTCATCCAGGTTTTAGAGCCACTAGCAATTTCCCATGATCACTCCTCTGCTTTGTCAGCAGTCTGTCCTGGGATTGATGGCAAAAACAATTAGAACAGATACAAAGGATGCAGGGAATTTTCCCTTGATCGATTCTAATATTGACATGAATGTCCTGATGAAATGACTTCCTCCCCCTTCAAAGCTTTTTCTTCTTTATCATCATAGTTCATCAACCCCATTATTTAATAAAAAATAAATATGATGGTGTGCCAAAAAAGGCATGACCTCAAATTATAAGGAATATTACCTTCACAGACTTCTAAGCACCATTTCATTGGGACATACAGGTACAGTTCAAAAGGAAACACTAGGATTCACACTTTACCCAACATTATTTAAATTAGTTGATGTCTTAAAAATGACCACAATTGTATGTGATTAAATGCTGCACCCTTGAGGTAGACATATGCATTGTACTACTGCATACAATGCAAGTTAAAGTCAGTAATGTCTGTGTACAGTATTTAGGAAATGTATACACACTTAAAGGTAAGCATGTAGACAAACAAAATGTGTGCCTTATCATGTAACATTACTTTACAACTCTCATATTAAATTATAATGCAAATTGCTTTATGTTGTCCCTCATTTCTGATGTGTAGTCTAAACCTCTAGTGCAAACAGCATCATGAGCAGCAAAAGCCGTCATTAATTTATTTTATAATTTATGAGAATAGGCAAAGAGCAGCACATAGAGAAATTCAGATGTCAACAAGAGAAATTCCAAAAGAAAAACTTGCCAATTGTTAATACTGCCACAGTAATAGTGAATAATGTGCATTATCCCAGTAAAAATAAACTTTTAAAGTGATGAATGATTGCAAGGACGAGATGGGAAAGTGCCAAAAGTGGAGTGCACATCAGTGTTGCCTTCCAAAGATGATAAAGGGCAGTAAGGAGATGTTTTTATTTTCTTCTGTAATGCATACATTATATGCATGTCTGGTAGAGACCTCTTTGATATACAAAGAAGTAAACTAGGTTGATCCTTGCACTCTTGGGTGTTTTTTCATGTTACCGATCTAACATTTTTAAGTTTAATATGCTTTTGTGACCGCTGCATCTGAATCCATGTGTGAGGTAAATACAATTTAAATACATACAATGTAAATGAGAGAGAATATGCTTGGCTTTGCCCGTCCCTTGAATTTGTCTTGTAAAATTCGATACACCTTCGAGGTGTCCCAGCTCTCATGTAAATACAATGCAAATGGGAAGACAAATAAACAACTGAGACATGAATGTTTTTACTTTGTAGAAGGTTTGGGTTTTTTTAGACAGTGATTGACAGGTGTGGGCAGTAACATGTTTGTGAAAGCTCCCACACCCAAGCAAATGAATTAGGTGGAGAGATGGTGACAATTTCAAAGTTCCCAATGTTTCATAACAATGTGATGACTTTCATATATTATGGGTCTCATTTTATAAAATATTCAGGAGTAAAAAATACTTTTACACTATTATTTTCTTTTGTGCAAGCCCTAATGTTTGCTACATTAATCTGTTAAGGTAATTTAATAGTTATTATAGTTTAACATGATAAGGACATAGTGTAGAAATGACAAAAAAACAGCAGGTTTCTAAAAGCTTTCAAATATGTACTGTATGACTATCAAACTTGCTACATGAACTACATCTCAAGTCTCTTCAGCATAATTATATTAACTGATAGTGTTAATACCCCATTATTTATTGTATTGTACAGTTATTCAAAGTCTGACTACAGTAATTGGAGAAAGAGTAGCACTCACTGAAATACATGTCACCTTTTGCATTCGTTAAACTAGAATTTCTAAAAGATAAAAACAACATGATACAGATGATTTTGTCTCTGTTCTTTCTCTCTTCTCCTTTTTTTCTGCTCCCTTCATCAAGATTAGTCATCATCCGTTTTTCCCCTCATCTGTCTGTTCCTCAGGCTTGTCCAAATCCTCAGAGACTGAAGGTGCATCTTTCTGTTGAAATAAATTTTTATAATAAGTATTAGTGTTGTTGAAATTGATATGCAGTCTTTCTACAAACCAAATGTTTAAAATCTGCACTGTTTACACCTGTCTGTTGCCAGAGTGGTTGCTCATCCTTTTCACATACAAAACACTGAATATGGCATGGTAAAATCAGTTGGAGCTATGCGTCATTAAATTAGATTCATAAGGGATGTATAGTAAGGGATGTAAAGTGGCACTTTAGTTTGCTCAAACTTTTCAGTAATACAACTATTTACATAAAATTTACATAAAAAAATAAGTGGACTTAAAGTTTCTACAACTGCTCGACATAATGTGTCATATTTCCAGGGACTAACCACAGATCTGTCTTTTCCACAAGAGCATGTCAGCCATCTCAAGTACTCCTCTCGCACCTGGAGCATACAAATCAATACATCAACGCTAAAAATATACTAAAATACACAACAACTACAAACCAACCTATTACAAATAAGTAATGCTACATCTACATAACATCATAAAATATCCACAGTATCAAAAATTATATGTTAAACATCAGTGTAGCTCATCTGTTTAACAAATGCAACTTAACATTCTATTCATATTCTCTTTATAGTATTAGTATTAGCTTAGTGTCAGTAGTTGAATGGCATGTCGTGACTGATCTAGCTGAAGACTACCTCCTTATTGAGCAGGCAGTGGACGATGAAAAGGAAAGTGCCCTGCTGGGAGTTGAGGAAAATGAAGAGGACCTGGAAGAACAGGTTTGTCTGGTACAGGCCTAGAATCCAGGTACAGCCCAGTATGACAAACTGGGCCAGGATCTTGAACACAATCAACCTGTAAACAATGAGAATGTGATCGGTTTTTATCTTAATAATGTATAATTCTTTAAACACAGATGACTACTGAGTACAGTATTTCTAACACTTTGATTGTGTTGTCTTTTTTCTATGTAATCCCAACCTTTACTTTAGTGCAAATCTAAACCCAACAGTGAGCACACTTTCAACCCTCATCCAACTCTAACCCAACCCAATCATTATCAACCCCTACAATGAATTTCTTCAGTACTTCTTTTCACTCTATGTAAATATCAAATTGTGTATTTGCATAAGACTATGAACTACATTCAAATGGACATTATGTAGAGTGTTTGATACATTGTTGTACTGTATGTACATCATGTGTGAATTGTCACCTTCAACTTTCCTGGAAACAAAAAGTTCTATTGAACAAGTCAAACAATACAATCCAGTCACAAATTTCAGATTCATCATTTCTATGCCAAGACAATCTTACCTGGTGTCTTTGGATTGAGAAACATCACTTTTCATGTTGGCCAAGGTGGGTCTCAGACTCCATAGGGTAGCACAGAACAATGTCCAATTAAGCTTAAAGAAAAAAAGACAGAGGCTGAGATAGAACAGCATATTGCCAAAAAAAGAAAGAACAAAATACATGAAAGACCTCCACACAAACCTTCAATACTACAATATAATATAATGCTTGTAAATGATGTAAAACATAGAGAGTAATGTGTCATTGAAGACTCACTGAAAGGGAACAGATCATGCAATATTGCCTGTGGGCGTATCAACGCAAGCTAACGAGAAGCTTTCTTGTTAGCAAACATTGTGTAAATAAGCAACCTACAACTTTCTCCAACAATTTACATGAGTCTGTGCGTGACTCCGTGCCAAGCAGCACCTCTTTTTTGTGTGTAATATTGAAGGCAAATTACACACAAAAGAGGAATTGATCCACAGCTGGTAAAGACTACACTTCCTGGCCTGCCACTGCGTCACTTTTTCATTGTGAGTTTTTTGGGCAAATCACTATGCAGCATCCAGGCATGTTTACATTTACATTAAGTTAACACTTTTCACTTTTCAACCCCTCACTTTTTTCATGTCTCTGGTTAGTTCTGTGTTGCCTGCTATCCCACAATGCTTTAAGAGCCAAATCTCTTACGTCCAATAGAAAAAGAATAGAATTTCTCTTGGATTGCACCACATAAATTGGTCTTCACCATAAATCCAGCAGGACAGTGAGCTTCAAAAGAGAAATCTTGTATCACCACGCCTACAACAATATTTTGTCAAAAGTTAGTCTTAAATTGTATGTTGGCTTTTTTTTCGGTTAGCTAGAAATTGGTCCAGACAAGTTAAAATTAGAGAAATATATGGGATGCAACTGCTAGTGTGCAAAATACTCACTCCAAGGATTAAAATCACAGGGCCTGTCAAAGCCCAGTTGAAATTGCGCTGTCTAGAGAGCCAGCACCTGCAACAGAATCAAACACATAAACAATCTTTTCAACCTAGATGCACATCAGACATAGAAGAGAATATGAGTGCATGTATTACTGTTTGTGCTACTCACACTTTTGCCTCAGTAGCACCATATCCATCAGAATATACCAGTGCAGAAATACCCACAATCACAAATGGAACACCGTAGCCAATCAGGTAGAGAAAGGGCCTGGGGAGGCCATCTCTCTGGATGACCTGCACCTTGGAGAGCCTTCGGACCAACAGGTAGAGTTGTAGCGCCTCCAGCAGCATCCACACAAAGCTAGCAACAACTAAGAAGTGGAGAAGCCCCGCCATGACGGTGCAGGCCAGCTATAGAGACACATAAGAAGTATCTTGAAAACAATAGAATGTGTCTGAAAACCCCCTCAGCAAAGAATGGTTAGCTTCAGTTGGGTCACATTTAATACTTCTAAAGACTAAATCTGCTTCTTAGTCTTGCTGTACCTCATGGTCAACATATCTGTCATTCCACAGCAGCAGCAGATGGGACAAGGAGAGGCTGAGGCAGAGGTGAAGACGGGCTGTGTTGTTGATCTTGGGGTTCCAGCTACACAGGAGGAAGGTGAAGATGGCCAACGCAAAGAAGAATAGTCCGACAATCACACACATTCGGTTTAGCCACTCTAGAAAAGGATCATTTGGCGGAGGCTGAGAAGACACACAAGCAAACACGTACTGTGATCGACCCGACTTTGGGTGTGGGATCCTGTATTAGCAAATGCACATTCACAAATAAATCTATATACCTCCCCTATCTGCATGATGAGGGCAAATGTGGAGAGATGAGAGCAGCTGCACACCGTGTAGTTTTCATTGGTGTATGCAATCCAACAGCCCTCTACTGACCAACGCATGGTCTTTTCTCCTCCATTTTCACTTCCTTCTCCGATTCCAGTCTCCTTTGATTTGTCCTCCCAGTACACACAGGTCACAAAACCTGATTGAGGTACTATCTGATGAAACCAGAGAAACAAAGATTTTTAGATATGTTGAAAGTTAGCAAGTCGTCTGTTATCTTAAAAAGTAGATGGATAGACAAACTAGGGAGCACCTTCTTGTGATAGATGGTAAAGTTGACAGGCTCGGTGAGGTTGGTGTTGTTCATTGAGGGTAAGATTGCAGTGATGACGTCCGAGTACATCTCTGTACTGTTTTCTGTTTTAAAGTATTGGTGACTAAGAAGACTCTCCATCCCATTCAGTGTCATAAAGGCAGCTGCTGCAGAACCTGGGAATGTCCACATGGTGGAGTTGATCAACGCTTTAAAATACCATACCAGTTTTACCATACCCCATTTTACACACTTAACGTTAATGTCATTTTCCACAGCACTGTGTTTTCAATTGGTGTATTTATTAAGTCTGTGCAGGGTGATTTACTACAGTCAAATTGCATTGCAAAATGTTGCAAAACAAAGTGGCAAATGTACCTTATTTGTGGGATGTGGGGATGCAAAATTACTGATTCTTTTCAAAAAATGTATAGTTTGGTAACTGCCATTATCTTTTTTATTAAGGGTTTTTTCTCACCATTGTTATTTTTAGCCAGACTTTCCAGGTTGATCTCCATGGTGTTTCCTTTGGCTGAGAGAGAAGACCTCTTTACATTGTTGCTTCCAGGTCCAATAGTTTCAAGACTTAAATCTAACACACAGATTAGCATTACAACAGCTTGGTTTTATATCCACCCTTCACTCATACAGTAAATGTCTACAATAAACTAAAACAAATATCTCTTACCCACTATTGAACTCGTCACATTTCTCCTGGTTTGGTTCCGACTTGGCTGCACTATTGCAGACACTAAACGGTCTGAGATGCCCAGGATCACACTGCCGGTCTCCCCGTCCCCTTCACTACTCACCCTGACTGACCTGGAGTGTGGTCCAGCACCTGACACTTCCTGCAAGAATAAATATTTGAATAACTGACCTCCCTGATGATGCAAACACAAAGTAGGATTAATGCATCCTCAAAAGACTGCAGTTAAAGTGACACAGGTTATTTATGGAACACCAACTACCATAGATGCTGAGAAGCTGTTTGCCACAGTCTGTGGAGAAAGAAAAAGAGAGAGGGGGAGAATTATGTAAATGAAGTTGCAGTGTCATCCACACATGATGTGCATCAAACTTAAAATTAAGTTGAATTAATTTCCAGTTTATGTAAAACTAGCTGTGCACACTTTACAAAACTACTGAGTTTAGAGCTCCTTATCTTAATGAAGCCAGCTAAAATTGAAAGACTTAAGCTGTGACAGTCCTCTTCTCAGCTATTTTGACCACATCTACTGTATATAGAGTGTTTTTAATATGACAGCATCCAAGTATGTGCAAGGCTGAGTCAAATATTAACACTAACACAATCCTCTATATAGATCAGCATTGCAGTGAATAAAGTGTCATGGAAAGAAATACATTTAGTATTTTTAAAGGTTTCTTGGAGAGGGCCACTCTGTTTTCTTCTCACCGCTTCTGGTAAGATGATGCCTGCATTGTCTTTCAGTTGTTGGTCCATGTTGCCAAGAAAAGCTCTCTCTTTTGTCTGTCCCTGTAGCAAATACAGTGTAGTTTGCAGTGAATAATATTCAAACATTGACATATTTTGGCAAAGTATTTGTCATGAAATATAACATTTTCACCTCTGCCTACTCTCATCACAAGTGTAGTGGTTTAGTGCATCTGTGTGTGGTGAATGGCACAAGCTAGCTGTATATGTTTTACTGAGGCACGGGTAATTTGTCAGGCTAACTAACTTCTCTCATGGGTAACTTTGATCTGTCCACAAGATGAAAAAAAATTGATGCTTACAAAAGCCTACGACACATTTATGTTGTTGTTGTTTTTTGAGATATTGTGGATGTTATCTTATACGTGTCTTAAGGTTTGCAAAATTGGTTGGTTGGTAAAACTGTTCTTTCTTTAACAGTGCCACTTTGCTGGCAATATTTACCTCTGGGGGTTTTATCTCATCTAAAATCATCTGAAGACCTGTTGAGTCAGTGTAGAAGAAAAAGAAACAAGAAAAAAATGTACCAGTCACTGAGCACATCAAGATATTGCAGTGTACTGTATATACTGTAGCCAACTGCACTCTAAGCTCACTTTTACAAAATGAGACCCCTAAGGTCCACAAGATTCCAGTTGAAGGGAAGAATCCATCGGGACAAGAACAATAGAAGGTCCCCAGTGCATTAGTACACACAGTTTGTTTACCACATATACCAGGTGTCTCACTGCACTCATCTATATCTGTAGAAACAGACAACACACAGTAAAACACATAATAGTAAAATATATGATAGTAAAATCGAAAGTCACACTAATAGTGAACATATTCACGCACCTGTGCATGGGTTAGCAATGCTTGCTATCACGTCTGGCTTGTTCAGCTGATAACCAGGCGAGCAGGTGCAAATGTAAGATCCAATTGAGTTTGTGCAGTTGGCATCAGGTCCACAGAGAGTAGCATCTTTGACACACTCATCAACATCTGTAAAAATATATGATACACAACTTAACCACAAACCACACTGCTTTGTGTATGACTCTTGACTTCTGTTAGAACCTAGAAGTGAAAAGTTGCAACTGAATTGCAGTTTTACGTCTGCGCCTAGATGCTGAAAGACATCTTGCATCTGAAAAACATCAATTCAAATACCAAGACAGATGTTGGCCTCGCTGGGTTCCTCATCTGGTTGTGTTGGCGTGAACCCCACTTGACATGCACAGGTATAAGCGCCAGGTGTGTTGGTGCAAACAGAGTCAGGGCCACAGACGGTGGAGTTGAAACACTCATCGATATCTGAGGGACAATTAACACAGTTGGCATCAAATTGTGAATATACAGAAATTAATGGGAAAGGGTCATTTCACTCCAAAATAAAAGCACCTAAGTATGAGTTTAACAAAAAATACCTTACTCAAATAATGTTTATATAAACTAATGATCAGTATGAACCATGTTTCTCTTCCAGAATAAGGTGGCCTTTCTGGTGATGGTGAGTGGTGGCTAACTTACCTGTGTGGAGGAAATCAGGTATTTTGATTCTTGTTCTTGAGTAGGAGTTACTGTAGATGCATTGTGACACTACTGCTGTACAGGTGGACATCTCAGTTTAAGACAACACTGAATCAGTGGTCAATAATTTTACAGTAAGTGGGTGTGTCAGTCACCCCTGTCCAGTTGACAAAGCCAAATCTGCCTAAAGCCGTCAGTTTGGAAAATCTGAAGGATATATTTGCATTCTATTTACCTGGTGATTGTTTTATTGCATAGCATCCCAGCAACGACTAGGCGAAACAACTTCACAAATGCAATATATTAGATTATATTTTCTTCAATAAAAAAACGTTAAGCCACCAAGTATTAATGTTTCGACAAACTTTGTGGAGAAGAACTCCAACGTAACATTTAGAACTGCATTTGGTAATAGCTACAGAAGGAGAACCTGAAAAAAGCTGGTCTTGATTATCCAGTGATGTGTAACATTATAGTAAACAGACCTTGGCAAACAGAAGTTGCTTCGGATACAAGGTGGTAGCCTTCATGGCATTCACACACATAACTTCCTGCGTTGTTGAGACAGGTCCCATGATCACCACATACTTTGTCAAGACATTCGTCAACATCTATAAAGGGAAAAAAATCAACTGGAGTCTCAACTTGTATCAGCCTGAACACAATAATGTCATTGCAGCTCAAGAATGGCAGTGAGACGCCACATTTTTTAAACAGCACCTTTGCATTGGTTGGACTTTCCAGGTGATAATGTTGGATCTGTCGCACTGAATCCATCCAAACAGGTACATAAGTATGCTCCAATGGAGTTAGTACAATTGGAGTAAAGACCACAAATTCCTTCAGTCCTCTGGCACTCATCTATGTCTGCCAAGAGATGTTAAAGAAAGGAGTTTAAGGTGGGAAATACAGTACATGATCACAAAATGCAGAATATAATGTGTATAAAGAATCGTGCTTCCAGCAACAACAAAAAAAGAGATAATTGCAATCATTATGAATCACATTGTGATTGACTACAGTTCAGATCAAATGAATGTGCTTACCAATACAACCATATGAATCTGCTGTGGGTAGGTGTTCTGGGGGGATTTCATACCCAGGAACACAAATGCAGCCTCCAGAACCTGAACACTTAGCAAGTGGTCCACAGGAGTCCGGTTTACATTCATAATGATCTGAACAGAGATAACACAACACACACACACACAGAGAGAGAGAGAGAAAAGATAAAACTATGGCTCTTTACCTGCAGTTAGCAGCACATCATTGACATGTCTACACTAAAACCTAAAGCAAAGGATGATAATGAGAAATCATTCCTTACAGGTTACATAACCCATATTGCTATATGGGTGCACTAATAGTTTGTATATGTAGAATCCTCCAGGACAGAGGACCACACTCATTGGAAAATTATCACCAATGCAATTTCCATATGCAGTCCCTGTTGTTGGAGTTTCAGATTCAGTTGTTGGATATGAAAATGGAACATGTATGGCGTATTGGGTACCACCAATGGGACCGTTATAGCAGCCTGTAACTATTCTGTCTCCACCAAACCCTGTGAAGCGAATCCACTTCTGAGCAAGAGCTACATCATCCTTTGGGTAGCCAGGAAATTTAGATGATGTAAATAATACGTTGCGCCATGGCTCAGTTATGTTCATGTATCCATCACAAGAACCTGCATGCAATAACAAAACATGGTTGTATGTCAAAAATAATGAACAAACATTACTGCTCGTTCACCTATAACCAGAATCTGTATCTGATGTTTACAAGTGAACATCATGCATACCAGGAGAAAAAACACAATGGCCAAGGATGAAGAGTGAACCTATAAAGCACAAAGACAAAGAAGAGTTATTGTTTCTGAGAACAGCTGTCAGTTGTTAAAAAAGTATACTTCCCACGATAATGCATACATTGAATTTGCATAGCAACCAAATTTTAATGCCTTCTTTAAAAGTCTTCACATAAGGATTACATGTAAATGTCCACTAAATATATGCAAGACTCTATGCTGAACTGGTGCTGCTGATATTGATGACAAGAAATAGACATGTATTCTTAAAAGGCATGTAAAAGCCTAAACTTTGACATTTGTTACAACAACGTACTCTACGTTATAAGAACATTTTGTGGTTCGAAATACTCGTTTAATTCAGTGTGATAATTAATTTTGACACATCATCAACTATATGAAACATGAATTAACTCACCCAGGAGGAGTGAAAAGGCACAGCAGTTCATCGTGACAGGTCCCAGTCCACAAATAAATCCATTTTCACTGTTTAAGCTATGTATAAGTGCATTTTGGAAATTTGCACAGCATCCAAAAACTGTTTTTACAATGTTTGGTACCAATGCAAAAAACAATGCAAATTCACTTGTGATGGAAAAGCTTAAGGGTCACACAGCTCACACCAAGAGATGAGGAGGGAACAGAGCTCCGAGTGGCATACTGCAATACATTTACAAAACTCTGAAAACTCACCATCTGATTCGTAGTAAGAGGATCACCCCAAACAATATGCCACGCATTTTAAAAAGTATTAAGAACAACATGTTGTAATTTGATTAAAGGCATGCACTCCGCAATTAGTTATAATTTCAACAGAAAGATGAGTGATGAGCTTGACAAAGTGAAAAATAATAATTTGTGTACACAAACTGTTCTCTCAAACCAACACGTGTCCTGTTAACCATGACAAAGATGCTCTAGCTTTATAATTCTATGCTTTCTATTGTCTTATTTAAAATATATTTTTTATAGTTTTTGTATTGGATTCCAGTTATTATTTGTTGCTGTGGTTCTCTATTTGTAAACAAAAAGCAAACATTTCAAAACATTTTAAATTAATTTTTACTAATGACAGACAGCCTAAAGGTGAACGTTTTATTTTAGCTTAAACAGATTTTTGTCAAACCAAATCATCAACATAACATTTTAAATGTGTGGTTAGGGAAACTCTTCCAAAAAAGTTATGTAAAAGTAGACGTTTGTAAGTATGCTTCGGACTAAATGATCATGACTTGGATATTCTTCTTGGATACTTTGATTTAAGCCCATGTAAGACATATAAATGGGATCAAATGTCTTTATTCTCCTCCTTTGCTATCAAAGTCACCATTTCTCAGTGGGTGTGAATGTGTTTTGCAGGGACTGAACCTTATAAATGTGTTATAGTTTGCTGAGTTGAGGTTGAAAAATTCTACAACATAGAAAATATGTGCTTTGAGGAATCACATGCATCTGTTACAAAGAGTGAAACACCTCAGGAGAGAGAGAGTGCGTGCTTCACCTGTCAGGACAATTTGTCTGTAAAAACTGTAACATGGTAGTGCATCTAAGGCTGTATGTAAATAACTTACAAATCCCTGCAAATACAAACGGGGGGACTGACGTTTTTAAGGCAGAACAAGTATAGCCAGCAGGTTTTAATGTCATAATGAGTGTCACACTCCAGATATCTTGCTTGCCTGGTCTTGTTTACTTCAACTGTAACATCCAGTGTAAATACTGCAGTGAGATCATACACAAAGAAGGAATGAGATTAAAGAGATGAAAACATTATTTCGAGAAGATCGCAGGTGCCTCTCACAATGTAATTGTGTAATTTCTATTCAGAATGGACTAATAAATTAAAAAAATTCTATCACATGCCATAATTTATTACCATAAATAAATACATTTGAAACAGAAGGGAACTTTTTGATGATATACACTTTGTTTTCAAACAATTTCTGCACAATGTAATGCTTTTCAATGATCAGGCCTGCAATAAATACAACCTCTGTGAAGGTTTTTTCCATCTCAATTTACATACCTCGGTGGTGGACACAATATTAGAAACACGACTGTCTCTTTTGGTTGTTTTATTTTATTTATTAATTTATCTATTTTTTTATTACCTTTTTATTATCCCTTGTGGAGGGATGTTTGACCTGAGGAACTTCAACACTACAATTAAATGAATGGCAAGTGTTAATATCAGTACAATCAAAATTGATTTAAATACATACAACTCAATATTAGTACGATTTTTATAAACAACAACAGTAACATCAGTATTGGTAATAACTGTTGATAGGGAGTTGTTTTAATGACATAGAGATGATAGCCTAATTAAGATAATGTTACGGATTATTATTATATTATTGGTCCTTTCTTGAAGATTATTTTATTTCCTGTTTGCTTAATTTTATCACTTTGAAAGCATTCACCGGAAGAATTAATATGCTATTATTGCTGAATTTAATATATTGCAGTTCAACACTGTGACCACATTAGTTGAGTTAACATTCAAGTCCATTAACATGATCACCTTCTTATGCTATAAAGCACAGACATACAGTCTATGGTATAAAGTGACATTAGCATAGTTTGCAAGGCTGCCAAAAAGTGGCTTTCAGCTGCCGCCATCTGTAACCCTCAATTTGCATGTCATATCGGTTCCTCGAGAGTCTCCTTTTCTCTTTACCTCTATTTAAATTTGCCAAAATCACGAGTGCGCTGCCCTCTTTAGGTGACATGGAGTAACTACAACTGTACGCCTAATATTTCCGTTTAAAACATTCAAAATAAAAGTTTTACCAAAGACGTTGGTGTATTTACGCATTTTGACCACCGGGTGACAGTGTATGAATACCGTATACCGTCCCATCTGCTAGATATAGTTATACCAGTGTTAAGGCAGACGTGATAGCATAGTTACACTTCCTGTGAATACTAAAGTTCAAAATAAAGTCACCAGACTGAGGAATGAGAAACAAATAAAGATAAATTATTATGAAATGGGCATGTTCATTGCGCAGTAGTGGGCACAATTATGGTATTTTTCCGTGAGTACAGTAAAGCTGGCTTGAAAGCAGGGCCAACCCGAGCGCCCATGAGCTAAGTTAAACAAAGAAGGGAGGACGGAGCGGGATGCTAGGAACCATTATTTCCAGTCTAACATTCCTGTCGACTATATAAACTAACGGAACAAATACGGTGGGAGTACGCGCACCGGTAAATCAGCGAGGATGCTTTATATACATAAATTATACATATATATTTTCTGTTTAATGTCTTAATACTCTAGATTTCTGTAAGTGTGCACAACTTGCATTTCGCATAAACGCCACGTGAGTTTGAAGCTGGATTTCCCCGATAGCTCGACTGCAGCGGCTTGCTAAATTAGTTGCTGTTTTTATTTTAGCATCAGGTGCTAACATAAACAGTACAAAAACCTCTCAGTAGATGACGTTATCAAGTTTTTCGTTGCGTTTACTAATTAATAATACTAATTTAACGTTAGTTAACCCTCATGGAAACAGGAAACCAGTGCTCTCTGTTCACATAATGCTACAGTGGATTAAATCAAATTTTTAGTTGTCTGCTCGCTCAGTGTATCTCACTGGTATCCCCAACAAACACACAGCTTTAACTACATCAACACTCTACGGGCAGCTGGCTTGGATAAACTTGCCAACAACCTACTGATAAATTAGCGCTAGTGCCACTTTGCCTTTGATTCACATTTAACCTGGTTAAGCCTATTGGGCCTATTAACGCAACTCTTCTTTTTAAATAGTGTAACGCTAACGTACCCAACTAGCCGGAAGCAGCTGTTGCATGTGTGGTGAGAAAGTCCAGAGAGACGACCAGCCATGACTTCACTGGTAAGTTTGAACTACTCTCAACTACAAAATACAAAATCTCACTTTTATATCCATGTTAATGAAGGCTGGTCGTGTATATGCGCTGCTGTAAACTTATGACACGCTAACTGTATGGTATCTGTAAGTACATAGCCTTCACATATCATGTATTATTAGCATTATTTGCCTCAGCCCATCACGCTACACAGTACTGTGATGAAGTTTCAAAGAGGCCCTTGTCTGTTTGATACTGCATATCCTTCAAATAACAGTACAGATGGGAAAAGCAAAGTGCTGAGACGATGCCATCTAAAAGAAATCCTCTGAATGTGTTTGTCTTACAGGGGAGCAGCAGTTCCTCAGCCACAGAATACACTGTGCGAGTCCCCAAGTGAGTAATGGACTGACATGCAAATATAATATAATAATATACAAATGTATTTCTCACTCCTAAGTTTCACTTAATGCAGTGTGAATGCATGTGACTGTAGATGAAATGACTTTAGTGCAGTCAAATTAGGCAGATGCTCCATTATGGGATATAGAACTGTTTTTAATGTGACAGACGTACCATGTATGTTAACAGGAGTTTAATCAGATCTGCATGTTTTGATTCTATGTATGTACCATCCTTTGTTGAAGCCCTTTACACTGATGTTGATGCTGAAATCTGCCTTTACAAATAGAAATTGATTTATTGGACTGCATGATGAGTTGTTTATACTGTAGGTGTTAATGTGAATTTAGTTGAAATACAAGATAGCTAGATTTGTTGATCATTTTACAACACAGGATTGTATGATGAGATTTTGTTTTATAGTTCCCTTTTATGCTACTCAAAAAATATATATACAGTAGAAATTAAAACTATTTTACATTGTGAAGTACTGAGGATGAATTTAGGAGTCTCACAGCCTGAGGGAAGAAGATGCTAGTTCCTTCCCTCCCTCCATGCCAGTTTGTGATGTTTCCAGTCAGGATGCTTTTTATTGCTCCTCTGTAAAAGTTAATAAGAACTTGGCACAGGAATTTTGCCTTGTTAAGTTTCCTTAAGAAATACAGCCGTTTCTGAGTTTTCTTGACCAGGGTGATGATGTGAGAGGACCATGTCAGGTTCTCTGTGATGCTGATTCCCAGGAACCTAAAACTATTCACCTGCTCCACCTCAGCTCTAGTGATGTAGACATGAGTGTGTGTCTTTGCCTCCTTTTTCCTAAAATCAACGATCAGCACCTTGGTTTTGATGACGTTGACCAGTAAGTTGTTCTCTGTGCACCACTCTGCAAGATTGTTGATTTCCTCTCGATATAAAGTCTCATCGTTGTCTATAATCTGGCTGATGATGGTGGAGTCATCCGCAAACATCACAGAGTTGTCTCGATGTTGGTGTTCACGCAGTCATGTGTGTACAGCGTGAACAGGAGGGGGATGAGCACACAGCCCTGGGGGGCTCCACTGTTGAGCGCTAAAGTGGAGGAGGTGTGACTGGCAATCTGAGCTGTCTGGGGTCTGTTTGTAAGGAAGTCCAATATCCAATTACAGAGTCTGGTACTCAAGTTTTCCAATCAGTTTCATGGGGGAGATTGTGTTGAATGCTGAACTGAAATCAACAAACAACATGTAGGTGTTGGTCTCAAGGTGTGTGAAGACTGAGTGGGAGGGCAGTGGAGATCCATCTCTCAGATGGATCTGTTGGTTCTGTATGCAAACTGGTGAGGGTCCAGGGTGGGTGGGATGTTGTTCTTTATGTGCTGGAGAACCAGTTTCTCAAAGCACTTCATCAGAATGGGGGTGAGAGCCACGGGGCGGTAGTCGTCTAGACTAGACACTAGACTTTTTAGGTACAGGGACGATGGTGGCTGTCTTGAAGCAGGTGGAAACACTCTCCTGTGACAGTGATATGTTACAAATGTCAGTAATAACATCAACTAGCTGATTGAAACATGTTCTTAGTACATAGCCAGGGATGTTATCGGGCCCAGCAGCTTTACTTATATTCACTCTCAGCAGGATTCTTCTCACATCTGCTGTGGATACTGACAGTGGCCAGTCTTCTGGAGGCAGAGTAGACTTTACAGCTGATTCTTTGTTTGGGAGATCAAAACGAGCATACAATGTGTTTAACTCATCTAGTAACGTGGCCTCACACATAAAGGGGGCACTCCTGCTTTTGTAGCCTGTGATGTTTTTGATCGCCTGCCACATATCTTTGGCATTGTTGGTGTTGAGGTCTCTCTCCAGTCTCTCCTGATGTCTCAGCTTTGCCTCCTTGATGCCAGCTTTCAGTCTTGCTCTGGCCATGTTGTAAGCTTCCTTGTGTCCTGACTGAAAGGCAGCTTTTTTGGCTCTGAGTAGAGCCCTCACCTCTCCGTTCTTCCAGGCTTTCTGGTTGGGGACTTTTACTGTCTTTGTGATCACCACATCATCAACACATTTGCTGATGTATGAAGTAGGTTTGGATTTTGTTTTCCCTTAATAATAACAACCTTCATTTAAAAACTGCATTTTGTGTTTACTTGTGTTATCTTCGACTAATATTTAAATTTGTTTGATCTGAAGAGGAAGGGGGAAAACACTTTTTCACACCACTGTAAGTAGGCAGGAGAAGCAGAGAAATATGGTCTGACTGACCAAAATGGGGGCGAGGGAGGGCTTTGTAGCTGCCAGGTATATCTGTGTACACATGGTCCAGTGCATTTGATCCCTTGGTGGGAATATGGACATGCTGGTGGAATTTAGGTAAAATAGTTCTGAGGTCTGATTAAAATCACCAGCTACAATAAAAACACCTTCTGGTTATTTTGTCATGTGACTGCTGATGACCTGATACAGTTCCTGAGGTGCGTATTTTGAATTTTCATCTGGAGGAATGTAAACAGCAGCAAGAAAAACACTGGAGAATTCACTGAGCAGATAATATGGTCGACATCTTAGCAATAAAAACACTCACCTGGGGAACAATGTCCATCCACTTTAACTGCCTTTGAACACCAGGGATCATTGATGTAAACACAGAGGCCGCCACCTCTCATCTTACCGGAGTCTTGTGTTCTGTCAGCACAGAACAAGCTCCGCCCGTCAAGTGCGATAGCTTCATCCGGGATGTTGTGATCTCAGTAAAGATGAGGGCTTAGGTCTGACCTGGGTTAGCTTAGCTCTTATGCCGCCTCTCTTTCCTCTCTTCCTGTTTCGGTCACACCGCTTGACCGGTCTGGTTGTCAGGCTGGGAGATGCCGTGAAATCGTCTGAAGGTCCACTGCACTTCCTTTTCCGATGTCGATGAGTGTATTACTGTCAGAAGTAATACGTGCTTCCGTAATGAAGGCGAGAAAATAACAAATGAAAACAAAAATTTTGAGTTTTAGGGAGCTACTTGCCACCGTATCTACACGCACAGCCGTTGCCATGACGATAGCGATATCTGCAGTGAATTAGTTTCTGGCAACTATTCCCGTGACCCTCAATAGGAATGAGCAGGTAAAGTTAATGACTTTTTGTTTGGATGTCTCTTTGTCTGTCCCATAGAAACACCAGCAAGAAGTACAACATCATGGCTTTCAATTCAGGAGACAGAGTCAACTGTTCAACCTGGACACAGGTGGGATTCATGTCAGTCTGTCTACACATGAGAGATAGTTTAAGCTGCAGGGCACATTGTCAGTACTGAGAGAGAAATGACAAGCAGTGTGATTACCCTATAAAGAACACAAATAGAAGTAAAACAATACAGAATATCTGAAGTCTAAGATGAATAACTTTCAGTTTTACATTTCTTAACATCTCCTTCCCTTTCCCTTCCCAGGCTCGTATGGAAAGAGACATGAGTGCTCGGAGGATATATGGGGAGGAAGAGACGCCGGAAGGAGCGGCTGGCAGCGAGTTTGGCAAAAAACAGCGTGAGGAAGCGCGGCGGAAGAAGTTTGGTATTGTTACACGGGAGTTCAAAGTGGAGGACCAGCCCTGGATTCTCAAGGTCAACGGCAAGGCCGGCAAGAGGTGGGGAGAAAGACTCTTCTTTACGCTCTGATTCACTCTCATTTCCACCAACATATCTCTTTTTGAACCTGTTTAGGTCCGGAGGGAACACACACATACTGTACTTATGATATACCTGAAACTGTTTTTGTTTATGAGTTGTTATTTACACAAATCTCTCAGACAATTACTTGGAATCTGTAGAGGATTTTAACTTACATTTGTAGAAATATAAAGAAATACTTCTTTTTCAAATTATCTCCATGTTACTGAATATGCTGGCCTGATGGGGGATCCCTACTGTTTTCAATACAGCTACTCTCTCCCTCCGTTTGTGTACATGTTTATGTCAGGTTCAAAGGTCAAAGGAAGGGTGGTGTTACAGAAAATGCATCCTACTACATCTTTACACAGTGTCCTGATGGAGCTTTTGAGGCCTTCCCTGTCCACGGCTGGTACAACTTTACACCGCTGGCCAAGCACCGAACTCTCACTGCTGAGGAGGCTGAGGAGGAGTGGGGCAGGTGAGAGAGGGGATGAATGGGGAGGGATGGTTGTTTGTAGTGAAAAAATAATAAGTATTTAAGTTTTACCCAACTGCTGCATGTGTGTCAAACACTTAATATCAGGCAATCCCCCACTTTTACAGAAGGAACAAGGTGGTGAATCACTTCAGCATCATGCTTCAGAGACGTTTCCGAGAGCAGGAGCGTGGTGAGGATGAGGAAGATGAGAATGAGAAGTCGGGGAAGAAGAAAAAGAAGAAGGGTGGGAGAGGGGGCGACCTGCGCATTCATGACCTGGAAGACGACCTGGAGATGAGCAGCGATGATAGTGACAGCAGTATGGGGGAAGGTAAGGAGAGAGAAACCAGATGGGACTGAAGACAGAAAGGAAGAGTTTTCCCTCTGTAATATGCCCCCAAATTTAGATAAACGTATTGTTAAACACCAGCACTTGAATAGTCTCCCAAGTCATTTGCTATTAATCGCGTGTGTCCCTCTGACATCATGTGATTTTCTTTTTTCCACCACTTGTGCACCACTCTCTTTATTGGACAGATGGCGAGAGCAAGACAAAGGCAAAGAAAGACACAGGGAAAGGGAAAGGAAAGAAGAAGAAGAGAAAGAGCAATGACCACGAGGCCCTGGAGGACAGCGATGACGGTGACTACGAGGGTCTAGAGGTGGATTACATGTCGGATGAAAGCAGGTCAGATCCATTGCATTGCTGCACACAAGACACGCTCTTTATGGACACTACAATGTATGTTTTGTTTTTTGTTTTTTTGTTGTGTTGCTTCTTTTACTAGTATGTGATTTTGTTTTCCAAAAACAGTTCAGACGAAGAGCCAGAAAAGGGAAAGCCCAGCAAAGGAGAGGACCTTCCTAAAGGTCAGACAATCTACTGTTTAATATGACCAATCTATTAATTATTAATATATGCTCTTATGTCATGAGTTTAATGAGAATCCTCACTGAATATACTTGAAAGCTTTTAAAATGTCAGCAGTATTTCAGTGTTTTTAACTTATTGGCTTTACTGAATGAATGATTGGTATTTAGATTGTTTTCCTTCCAAATGTTTGTCCTTTCATAGGGATCGATGAGGCGTCTGAGAGTGAGGAAGAGAGTGAGGAGGAGAAACAGAACGAGGAGGAAGCAAAAGAGGAGGAAGAAGAAGAGGAAGGAAAGAAAACCCCGGTCCAAGTGGAAAAGAAGAAGAAAAAAGGTACGGACCTCATGGACATAGATGACGGTTTGACAAAATCCATTCTTGAATGAGGTCTTAATAAACATGAGCGGTGTTAAATGATACTCCTTTCTGCTCGATTTGAGTTGAGTATGGATTTGTGCATCACAGACAGCAGTGGCGAGTCGGACAGCTCAGACGACAGTGACATCGAGGGAGAGACGGCCTCCGCTCTGTTCATGGTGATTTGTGTGTGTGTGTGGCTGAAAAAATCGATATTTGTACATTTTCTAGGTTATTTTTGCTAATTAAAAAAATTTTAGAATTCAATTTCAATTTGTTTGTGTCGTAACAATCCACTTGATCATTAATAACACAATAAGTTACAGTCATTAATTGTCACGTAGTATTACTAAGAGTCAATAATGTAGCTCTATCACAACTCTAGTAACATGCAAATTCTGTACACCAGCAGAACTCTTGAGTTTGTTTTAGCAGCTATTTTGTCTCTGGGAGTGAATGTGTGAATGGTTCTGCATTTTGTTTTTGTTCTCCTCAAAATCTCTCTTTCTGTCCCTCTCTCAGAAAAAGCGCACGCCTCCGAAACGTGGAGGTGGGCGTGGCTCTGCAGGCAGCTCCAGGACTGGCAGTCGCCCCGGGACACCATCCATAGACTCTGCCTCCACCTCCAATACACTCCGTGCTGCTGCCAGCAAACTAGAGCAAGGTGTTTGCTCATACACCCCAACACAAATACACATACCCATGCAATTATAATTAAACAAGACGCATGACAGACGTTTTAATTATTTATGTGAAACTTTCAAACGTGGCTATCAACTCTGAAACTTGAGGTCCCTCTTTTGTTATTCCATTTCAGCTAAATTTCTCTTTCCCACAGGTAAGAGACAGACTCCAGGTCCTAGCACTGACTCACCAGCTGCCAAAAGGCTGAAGATGGAGCCCAGCAGTCAGAGCCCTGTTCCCTCTGGGAAGACTACGCCTCAACCCCCATCAGGCAAATCCACTCCTAGCTCAAGGTACTTTATCAGTCTTTCTTTATGCCTCTAAGAAATATTAAGTTATTTATTTATTCTGAGATTACTGTGAAACAAAATATATCACAATTGACATCAAAATACAAACAGACATTTCATTTAAGCCTAAAAAGAAATAGTTTGACTGGGTGTTTGAGGACAGGGTAAAAACGGTGTTCTTTTCTGTTCATCTACTCCACAGTGATGTGCAGCTAACAGAGGAAGCGGTGCGGCGCTACCTGATCCGTAAACCGATGACCACCAAAGACCTGCTGAAGAAGTTCCAGACCAAGCGTACAGGTTTGAGCAGTGAGCAGACTGTAAACGTGCTGGCACAGATCCTGAAGCGCCTCAATCCGGAGCGCAAAAATGTGAATGACAAAATGCACTTCTATCTCACTGAATAACTGATGATAGGTGGCGGTGGTGGAGAGGATGGAGAATAGTGAAAAGGGCTGAAAATGAAACTGTTAAGGTGAAAAATGTTGGTGTTTTTCAGAAAGCCCTGATCCCTGGAAGAGAGATTTTGTGTCTGTTTTAAAACAGGTTATGCTGTGACATGCCACAGGAGGTTGAAACTGTCATCACAGGTGGCATTTATCAAAAAATATTTTGTTAAGCATCTTGAGTTGTTTTGTTTTTCATAGTCTGAAATCTCACAGTAAATAAAAACAGAAACCTTGTTAATGTTGAGTGAAAAACAGCTCAATATGGTTTCTCTTCATGTGTAAACAGTTTAACTTAGAGCTTGATGAATGGAAAAAAAGTGTTTAACTTGTTTTTCTTAGAAAAGGTAGAAGATTTTGTAATAAAATTTCAAATCTGTAAGGCTTTTCTCTTTCTACCCCATCTGTCATATACAGTTTGTTTTCATTAGTTTTGTTAAATTATTATACAAACACTAGTGTATGGAAATGTGACATTTTAATACATAAAAACCATTTAATAAAGATATAGAGTAGATGCAGATGTGGAAAATCAAATCATTCCAAATGATGAAACTGTTTCATTCAACATTTAAGAAAAATGTAGCTAAAGAAACCTCTCTAATAATACCTTGATGTGAAATTCCTTCCAGAGATTAAAAGCTGACGAGGCTTCAGTATACTAGAGAATATGTACAGTATTGTTTAATGTGGCGCTGAATAAACCAGTATTGCACACAACTTGCTTGATACCAGAACCAAAGAATAGTGTTAATTTTCAGTTTAGTGTTTGGTCACTTCATGTCCGGGCAGTGTCATAGTTGGCCACGAACCAGTCACAGGTCATCTTTATAGCTAGAAGGACAGGAAAAAAAACAAATCACCATCAGGCTGAGAGGGCATGCAAATACTCACAGGTCTCTCATTTGTATGTTGAGAAGCACAGGCTTCCCAAGGCTTTTTATTATTGTAACCTATCACGCTTGTGTGACAAGTTACAGTGCATAAGTTACATAAATTGTTATAAATAGAACATGTTTTGATGTTAGTTTCATGGATTTGTTCTGCTGCCTCTGTGCTATCATGTATGCAGCACTATTAGATAACATTTTATAGGACATTTTCAATTTTTCTGCCATACAGTTAAGATTTTGTCACATTAAAATTGACATGTGCTAAAAACAACAGCAGCACTCTACTTATTTATCATTAAGATGTACAGTACAGTGAGCTCTGACCTTGTTTAAGAGGTGTAAAGGTGAAGTCGGGGAGGTAGCGTCTGAGCTTGGCATTGCTGGCTGTCTTCCTCATCTGGCCGTCAGACAGGGTGGTGTCAAACTGATGTTAGGGGTCAAGGGGAGACTCAATTTTAATTCTGTGGGTTTTGTGCTTAATGGGCTACATACAGCATAGTATAATTTGAATTAATACCAAAATAACCACCATTTATTTGGAAAAATAAAGCCTCCCTGAAAGTGGTTGCTCAAAAAAGAGTTTTGCACATAATTTTGTCATATCCAATTACATGTTTTGCTTTAAAGCCAGCAACTCCTTATGAAGCTTTTGTTAAGAATCTCTTAACAGTAGGAAATGTACTGTATATCCCAGGTTTAGGAAAGCATCTCAGAAGTAAAACCATAGATGCATACATATCTCAGTATGATAAACTGGTCTATGGGCACAAGGTGTAGGATCACTGGAGAATGTTGAAAGGATACATGTAATTTGCCTTTGAAGTCCAGAGCCTTTGCAATCATGTCCACAGTCTCTTTGATTGAGACCTCATCCTCTTCACCCACTGAAAAGCAGTGAGAAGCGAATGAATGAACTGCACATATAGCGGCTATGTCTCACACCTCTTACGTTTTGAAGCAATAACTTTCCCCATTTTCTTTGGTGTATCACACAATCACAAAGATTCCCAGAAGCGCATTATAATGCAAGGGTGAGCATAGCACTGTACTCACCAGAGAGGATAATGGGGTCAATTTCTTCATATTCTCTCAGGACCCAAATGATTAGACGGCCCAAGTCCTGAGAATAAACACAGATAAAGGACATCACATCTTAATACAGTCAGAGGTACATTTGGCCAAGATAGTTTCAGTATGCAGTGACATTTTCATATAAGCACATACATATACAGTCAAATTTAAGGGCAATATATACTGTACATTCTTAAATCACATACTGTATAATATAGTTCTCTCAAACGACAGGTTATAGCACACAGATACCATACCAGAGAATAGATGAACTGTCTTCTAGGCTCTCCAGAGCCACATACATTCACAGGAGTTCCTTCCTCTGTGAGAGACACAAGAAAATAGACTATTACCTGGTTACTGTCTGTGTTTGTATGTGATATTCACACCCTTTGTGTATAAAGATGGATTAGTGTGTCCGACTTAATCACTTTTGGCCTTGTATGTTTTGTTGATGAGTGCTGAGAGCACATGACCATTTTCAATGCTGAAATTGTCATAGGGACCAAACACGTTGGTCGGGATGACTGCTGTGTAACGATGACCATACTGCTGAAAGTATGCCCTGTCAACACACAGACACACATACAGAGTAACGATCAGACATACTGTTTGCTTTTCCACCCTCAATAGCTCAAATGCATGGAAATCGTTAACTTGATCCCTCCTAGAGCCCATTTGGCTTTATGACATTCACAAATTGAACTGGTCTGTGGCTCAGTGTATAACAATCAATTATGGATGTTTTCACAGTAACAGAGCAGTGGTTTGTACTTAGGCATAAAGGCACAGCCACAGATCAAATAAAAGCTACAAAAGACAAAAAAGACACTACTTGCCTGGTCAGGTGCTGCCTCCACAGCCCTTTGTTGAGGATGAATGTATGCCACATTCACCCATGTGTCTACACTACTCCCCTGTTTGCACTGCGCAGCTGCTTACCTGTTCTGAACATCGATCATCCTTTTGGCATGCGAGTATCCAAAATTGGAGTCATGAGGTGATCCATTGTGTATCTATGAGAGTGGGGAGTTACAGTCAACAAGTTAATGTCAACCAGTGCCCTTTGCCAAAGTAATAATTGCTGCACTGTAGCAACACTGTACCCTGATTTACTGTCGAGTCATTGAGAGAAACAAGTATTGAGAATTGGGATTGCCCTTCTTGGAAAACAAAGCCAGATAATTTAAGTGTCACCATATTAAATGTATTTTTCTTAATTTACAATATGACAATACCACTGTTTTTCTATTATTTTCAGCATTGCCCAAGTCTTTCCGACCTATCAATACCATAAATCTCCCTGAAATTAAGCTTGACACTACCTAAAAAATAACTGATATGTATATAGGCAGGGTGTTGCTAAAAAAGAAGAGCAACTACACTGGGTAAATAAAGGTTTTTAAAGAAAAGCTTACCATGGTCTCATCAATGGGGTATGTGGTTTTGTCAGGGAAGATACAACTGGACATGCAAGACACGACCTTGGTGACACCCATCTCATGGGCTGTTTGTAGTACATTGTCATTGATTTTGATGTTGTCCCTCTGTGAAGGTGTCAGACTGTCACTGACCGGCCAATACAGTTAAAAGATTATGTAGATATTTTCCATAGACCCCACGTTTGCAGTAAGGTTAAAATACATTTTCCTGCAACAGTTTACAATTTCCATTTTTTTGGCAGCTGTGGTGGATCATTAATGTACTGCATGGCAGGATTATCTCACCATAAAGTTCAGGTTCTCCCTCATGTGTAGATAGAGTCCTCCGACTTTTGCAGCTAGGTGGATGACATGAGTGGGACGATGCTTCTCAAACACAGCCCTGGTCTGCCCAACATCTCTGTTCGTGTTTTGACACCACATTCATTTCAAATTGGATAGAGATTGGAAAAACATACAGGTTTGAAAACTTTGTAACCTTAAGGTGCCTGTTGGAATTCTGGTAGGAGAAGTGAATGAGTTTCTCAGTGTACAGTACATTACAGTAGAAGACTCACTGAAAGCAAACACATACACTATATATCTGAGTGCATTAACAAGAGTGTAGCTGAACAAGTGCATACATGCTCTGCATTTTTTCCTTTTAACAATTTATTGAATGCAGTGGTTGTACAATTAGTTTTACTTTTTACAATTTAATGATGTTTCCTCCAGCAGGCATAAAGCATACAAGAAAGACATAGACAGACAGGCAACACCCCATCTCAACACTAAGATGCAAAGCATGAGGTGGTAGGCGTGGTGATTTAAACTGACAGATAAAACAGACTAAAACAGACACTCTATAGTAAGTGCTTTTTATCCAACCCTTGTTGCATTATTATTAGTGCTTTTTTTTTATGACACGAAAATCAACTCCCTAACTCTGGTGATGTTAGTGTTGGAACGCATCAATTACAGACAAATTTGTTTGCAGGCACACTCTGTTAGAAGAGTACGATTGAAGCGACTTACATAAGATCAGCATCCTTAGAGGAGAGGAAGATCCATTCTTCTCCCTCCAGTTTCCCACCTTCCTGCTGCACCACATGCTCAATGGCTTTGCCCACTAACCCAGATCCACCAGTCACCAGGACACGCATTGGCCCTACTTTGATCTCTGACCCCATCTTCTATATCTGTGCTGACAGAGTGAAAATTACAAAGACAAAAGGTGTCATGATTCAAATATTTTCCTTGTTGCATTACTATAATCAAAACAAATACATTACATTCATGTGCTCTAATAAAAGCAGGTGAACCAAATGATTACACAAACTTAGATATCATATTGTCATAAATTAGGAATCTCAGCTGAAGAAATACAAGTAACATAAATGTATCACATTTCTAATGCCTTCATGCTCCTTACCTATGTGTTAGAGGGCTGAGGTGAGTGTGGACATCACTGGAGAGTGTTTGTCTAACCTGGGTTTGCCTAACTGTAGGCAGTCCTGTACAAGTACTTTTAGATCTTTTGTGTACTAGGTATTGTTTCGGCTTGTTCCCCCTTCACTTTGGAGCAATGAACAGGATTAAGGTGTGTGAGGTCATTTGTGACTCCTCCTACAACATGTCTCTGCCTTTTGACTCATGGACAAGATGAGCTGCTACCATCTACTGGCTGTAATGTATTTTAGACTTCATAAAAGTAAATATACATATATGTGGATTAGTGCACAAAGCAAAAGTGGAAATTTCAGTTGAATGGTGACACATATATTAAGTAGTTAAAATAGTTGGGATAAAACACATTTACATAATAGTGGCTTGCAAACACGTGTCGTGGAAAGAAATTGTGCATGCCATCAGTGACCAATCAATAGCAGTGTCAGTTTGAATTTTGAATTAATATCAAGTGAGCGGAACTTGAGATACATGTTTGAGCACGGAAGAAAATGCAAAGAGCTCCCCTCTACCTATGAAGAAGAAGGTGAAGGAATTTTGATATCAGCACGTCTATAAGCTGTTAGTGGCATTACCACTTCTCAGCACTCAGGGAAGGTGATGCTTTTCACAGCAATGGGGTCAGAAAGTAGAAAGTTACTCAGCTAAACGGAATTATGCCTTGCCTTCTTACTTATATTTGTCATATTAGATTTATTAAACATACAAAATCAGCAGATTCCCACAAAGCAGCTTCACATGCTAAACCAAGAACAGCCTTTATTGCATCCAAATTCACTTTAATTTTATTTGGAAATTATTCACAAAGAGTCTCTATATTATACAGAAGTAGAGGAACACACCAAAGTGATGGTAATGAAACCATGACTCAGAATCACTTTGTACCTTTAAAACTGATATCCTTTCCAGCAGTGAGTGGTAACTGAAATGATGTTCAAACTACAGCCAAGCTGGTGCAGTTGTTGTGGAGAAACCTGCTGTTTATTTAAATCAGCCATTCTGTTAGAACAGATCATTTTAGTACTCTTGAATGGGACAGGTGTGACCCGACAACTCAATCAATATTTCTCAAAAGCACAGTATGGAGAGTGTCTCAACTGCAGTAAATGTCCTGGACACTTCACCATACCTGTATATAATAACAATATATTAACCAAAAGAACACTGACATAATCCTCTAAATGCAGGTTATGTTCTGTTAATATCCGAGCTGAGCCGAAGTGGGTGTTAGCCCGGAAGGTTCCGACAGATAACGGAGATACGACGCAGCCGAGGCACTCTCTGTCCATTGAACACAGATTCCTCATCTTTCAGGATCTCATGAGTGAAGTTATATCTGGCCTGGTCCCTGTATGGGTGTGAAGAGAACAGGATGAAACATTACTGCACTGTTTGAAGTTCATGTTGTTAGGTATCCTGCAGAGTATGATAAACTACAGCACACTCCATATATGTGTCGGCAGTATGCATTACTGATTGCTTTTGAGTGCTACTCATCCTGTAGTTTTCCTGGGCAAAACAGCCCTGTGTAGTAATAAAGAACTCAAATGCTTCATATTCAAACAATACATAAATATATTATTTGAACCAAGTGCAGGATACACTGAACCTCAGTATGTAGAGGGAGCGTCGGGGCAGCAGCAGGTCCAGCCATTCATTGGTGGCATCCTCCTTCACCAAGCGCATGATACTTTCTGACAGAAGACTCAACCCAGCAATGGTGTTACCACAGAACTGAAAAATTAGAAGATGGACAGACAAAATGACAGTAAGAGCACAGCAGGGATAACAGCTCAGCCCACACAAAAAGCTTTTTCCAAAGGTTACTGTGCTGAAGATATTGTCCCTGTTAGAACCTTACATTCATGACTGTTGCTGATTGTATGTAGCACTGCACATGCAGAGAGAGAAAAAAAGAAGAGAAAAATAACCTTGACACTATCAATGTGAGGCTTGATGTATCCAGTCTTGTCCAGATCTAGAATGTGCACAGGCCCGAGGAGTGGACTACCCTTAGGAAATGCTACAGATCGGACGCGATTCAAGACTTCCTCACACACCGCCTCCCACCTCACACGCTCAGTCTCTCGGTACCCGTGAATAGCCTAAACGTGGGGAAAGGGACACAGCACAAATAAAGTCAATGTCACTGTCACTTCAAATGCATCCGTACTTGAGAAACAATGGTGCACACCTGTGCTTCCATTGCAATATTTATTTAAAGGCCAACTTTCTGACAAGCTGCCTTTGGGTACGATTAACATTTGTCAAGAGTGTGGGGCTTTGTTTCCCAACTATAGGTTCAAAACAGATTTGTGAAATGATGTTCAGAAATAATATCACTAATATCACAGCCTGCCTGTGGTTGTACTCTATGTCAACTTGAGCCAGTGAAGACATTTGCATGATAATGTCAAGTTTGTAAAAGTCTATTGCATGCATGTGTTAAATTCTTGCTTAATTTCTTATTTTCACGTTGGTTGTAACAAATTGATATTGCTATCTATCGTGACCAGGACACTCTTGAAAGGGGATTTTTATTAAGGGATTGACATTAAAACCAACCAAAAACAAAACCCAGAAAGACGGTCCATCTGTGGATAGCAAATGGTGAAGTGGTCCTTGAACTACTCGTATATGTACTAACATCTTATCAATTACTAAGTGTGTTAAATTAATCTTAAAATTGGTAACAGGTGTGCGTTTCCACCGTGACGTTGCAACTCCACACGAACCTTTAATAGGCTAACATGCGTGAAATCTGTGTAGACCTGTTATAGCTATCAACCATGTACTTATGAACATGGCTTACATCGTCCCAATGGTCGAATTCGTAGCGTTTCTTCTTCAGGCCTGGCTCCAGCTCTCGCAGCAGAGCTCCCTCCTCCTCCTCGGTGATGAAGCCCGTCCTCACCTCCACCTGCGAGCCGAGAGTCTGCACGAGCTCCGGGCTTGACCCGACGATGAGAGCCTCATAGCGGAGAGGTATCAGGCCGCTGCTGGCACAAGAGCACAGACGGCGCTGGTGACTGGCGTAAACAGGTGGTTTATGGACTCGTTTTAATACTGACAGCAACAGTTTCATCCTCCTGTCTAAAATAGTATTAGTCAGCCTCGCTACACGATCCTTTTAACGTCAAACTGCGTTTTGGTCTTGACGACATATGTCAAGTGGATGTGTGGGACGCCATGTTGAAAACGCAATGCATTGTGGGGAGCGCAGTCTTCAAGCAGTAAAATGCATCAGTCACGTAGAGGATTTTTCTTCTTCTTTACTCTTCTTCTTAACTATATATCAAGTTGAGAGTAGAAAGATATTTGACAAATAGTCCAAAATGTAAATAAAATAAATAACATTAAATAAATATTTAAAAAATATTGTCACCTAAATTACGGTGTGTACTGTGGCATACACAGTAACCTTGGGAAGGTGACATTTATTCTTACACATTTCTCTGAGAAGCAGACAAAAATGGACAGTGGTGACAAATCTGAATTACCGTCAAAACTGTTAATTCTGTTACTGCCCAACAGCTTGCCTCAGTAAATGTGTTTGTATATTATCTTATGTGCAGGCCTTCTCCTTGCTCTCGTAGCTCTGGGGTATGAGCACGCAAAGGGAAGAGTGGCAATAAGGAGAAAAGAGTGAATGCAGATGTTGCAGTTCTTCACCACTAGAGGGCAGTAAACACTATTGATTGCAAATCTACTCAGGTCATTGTCCCCTCCACCTGTGCTAACATCTGGTGAAAACTTTCAAAGTAAAACATTCGAAGAGGAAGTGTGTAAATGCAGGTGGACAAAACACTCACAAAGGTCATGTTTTGTAATGCTGGCTGTTGGAATGTGTTACATGGTGCATCCATTTGATTACAAGCGCCTGGATTTTGTTCAGATTAATAACTTCATTCTTTTTTAAAGTAATTAATAACTTAAATGTTCACTATGTGTCATACTTTAGTGACAGCCTCCATCATAATCAGAAATGAATGATAGTGGAATTAAATAAATAAGAACAAGAATAAAAGAAACCAATGAATACAGAATGAAATGATTAAATACAGAAAAAATACCATGTTGTCTTTTCTGTGTCCCTTATGGCCCCACATAGTGAAAGGTGAGAGATGGAGAACCTATTTAAAATATTTGAAGGGTTGAAAAAGAAAGTATGAAGTATGAAAAAAGAGAGAGAAGAGAGTTCTGAGAGCAGATAAAGTGGTGACTTCATCCTCAGAGATTCCCCCAGAAAAAACGTTGGCCTATTTACCACTAAGGACAGGTTACCACCCTCTCTCTTCTGCTCCCTCGTTTTACTTTGTTTCCATGGCAAACCCTATGTTAGTGAACGAGTGGTATACTAGGAAAGTGAGGCATCTCTTTTACACTCATAGGAAATCTGTGAAGCTTCAAACTGATGTTTATATTCTGTATCAGATAGATCTGATCTAAAAGGGGTAACTGTCAGGGAGCCGAGGAGGAGATCGAGAAACAGATGGAGAAAGAAGATTTTGCTTGTGCAGAACCAGCTGCGTTACCCTACTTACCGACTAGGTTAATAATTCTAGATGTTTAAAAATGCATTGTGCTTATTTCAGCAGGCTGAAAACTTCTTTTGTGGGTGTATTGCACTTTGATCTATCCACCATTCTCACACACTCCTAGACACATTTTGCTTTTCATACATGTGAGCATGAGCCTATACATGTAACATGCACATCTAAACACATCCACTGCATATATATACAAGGATTATTAGTGCTCCTTCTGTGAGCCGGCTGTTGGTCTCGGTCAGTGAGCATCCACAATAACACCCCCCCCACACACACGCACGCACACACACATACAACTGATGTGATGACCATTTCATTGTTGGATGCCATGTTGCTGCCCCTAGCGTTACATTCATCCAGCCATGATGAGTGTTTTGGGTTCATATTCTAATTCCCAGTTGGTGCACTCATTTAAAGCCTCTACGATTCACTGCATTATCATCGGTCAGCGTGTCCTGGAGGCATCATTATGCCTTCTGTTGAATCATGCAATTAAACTGAAAATCACCAGAAAAATACTTGGCAGTGGTCAGTTTGGAGAAATACATGTGTGGAACCTCTCTGCCATTACTGCACGATGATAAGCAGAAAAGAAGTCAGAAGGTAGTAGGATAATCTGAAGATTTGTATACATCATAAAATCATGAAAAATTAATAAAGTAGGACAGAGTGGTTGTTACTGTAGCACTTTGGCAGGAGAGAAATACCTCAGCACTGGTGGAGCACAGAGACAATATTTTTGTTTTAACATAAAGAATCATTTATTTGTAAGGGTGAGGGTTTGGGTGTAAGATTAACTTAAAGGGGAACTCCACTGATTTTACACATCAATGTCTGTTTACAGGCTTGGGGAGTACTACTGCATAGAAAAGTTGTCTAAAGCCTTTTGTGGCTCCACAGGAAGCTGCGTGAAATCTGGTAAATTGCCTCAAGTGATGTCACTTTTTATATCCATCCTGAGTCCAGCAATGTTATGGGAGTGAAATGCTAAACCAGTAGAGTGCTTTTTTAAATGAAGCTCACACAGTGAGCTGGACCTTTGGACACACACAGAGGGAGAAGGCAGTGAGAAGGGGGTTGTTGTCTAGCTGTGAGTCTGCATACCTGTCTCTGTGTATCTATCCTGTCAACCAGTCTGTCTCATGGGGTTCCACAGCCATCACCAGCTTAAGGAGAAACTGAAGCCTTACATGGCAAGTTCAGCTACTGACCACTGTCACCTACTCTTCCACCTTGCCTTGATTGCTGATTTTAGGCATGTGAGTTAGGTTTGGAGTACTGCATATGAAAGTACAGTATGGTTTCCCACATGCTCTGCGTCATCCCCGTCTGGCTCTGTCCATGGTCATGAACTGGCTGGTCTGCCAGCTCTTCACTATGTGTATGTGATGTATGTGCATGTGCTCTATTCATTCACTATATGATCCTATTATCCTTTAAAGTTTGTATCAATTTTGGTAACACTGCCTCTTTGCTAGTTAGACCCAAATTGGATGTTAAACTAAAACTTTTCAATTGCTGAACACTGGAATCTTCAATTACCTTACTTTTCACACTGGTTATGTAAAGATGTATGTTATGGCAATGGAATAGCATTTTTTCAACATATTGCAATATGCCATTAACTGATGTTTGGCTGTTATCAGACCAGTCTTGCAGAGGTTTACATGTGGGTCTGTGGAGGACCGGGTTCAGCAGGGGCGGAGTGCTCTACATGCATTCAGCCATTGAATTATTCAGCCTTATGAATCATTGAGTCACGACACTCCTTTTTAGGCCCTCGTCTCAGAGCTCCAGCCTCACAGCTACCCACTATTTGAACATCTGAAGAGAAAGGAAAAAAAACAGAGAACAATCCTGACACTTTTAAACTTTTGAGATGGAATGAATGGTTTTTAATCATGTTAGAGACTTTCAGTGGAGACCATGCTTCCACCATATTTAGTGGTTTATTTAAATTTACAAAATATAGGTGTATCATATAGGTGTATCCAAGTCTTAACATATTTAGCTTATAGGGTGGTAGCAAAGGTTAGGATTGTCCATTTTCGCATCATCCCCTTTTGATTAAAGTCATCAAAAGTTTAATTAATTTCTCCATCCTATTGTGCTGAATCATTACCTTTATTTTAGAAGATGTGGTTGCCAGTGCTACTGCTTTCAGCATCCAAACAGAATGTAAAACATTACCTGAAGTTAATCGCACATTTTCTTCTGAAATATGCCAATAGTGTACATACTGTAAATTCTATTAAAAAGCATGAGCATTGCCATATGATCTTAGAATTTTATTGGTATTACGAAGAGGACAGTGCATAGTAGAGAGTAAAGACATTGAGATTGACGGATTCAAAGTCATAATGTCATGGTCGCAGATACTAACAGATCAAACATCTTGTTACACCTACCTTCTTCTGAAACCCATTATGAACTTGTATACTCAAGTGTCGTTCATTTATTATATTTGTATACCGCTGTCTTAAAGAAAATGT
Source organism: Siniperca chuatsi (assembly GCF_020085105.1). Lineage (NCBI taxonomy): Eukaryota > Metazoa > Chordata > Actinopteri > Centrarchiformes > Sinipercidae > Siniperca > Siniperca chuatsi. The sequence continues at coordinate 15,625,579 of NC_058062.1, forward strand.
TCTCCTTGTCTCAAATGAGGCACAGGGGTGTGGTTTTTGTCCTTGTCAAATGCAGGCTACAATTTACACTCACTCAAAAAGACACTGTTGTAGAACAAAGAAAGCCTATCATGTTGCATTATTTTTCTCAGCCAAATATGCTATAAATACACAATTTTTTATGCATCTCTCTCTCTTCCATGGAGACAGTGTATGTGTTCTTGTGAGGTAACAATGTTTTATGCATGGGTGGCCTTGGAGCTGTCGCTCTTCAGTGCTTCTTGTGCTGGCTGTGTGGAATAACAGGTTTGGACAGACGGCTGCTGCTCCTCAAAGGCTCCAGCTCTGAAGGGCAATAGATAATTTCACAGATCATCACACCCAAGTGTAAACACACACACATTTGTGAATACGCACATACACAAGATATAACAGCTTATAAAATTGGAAGACTTTTTTGAAACACAAGAATGAAATAAATGTCATATTTGCTCACTGCATCATGCTTTTAGTTTTGCTAAATGTTTTAGACAGCTAAGATGAGACAGTGTGTAACAAACTGCAGAGACCACTGTAACATGCAACATCATTCAAATGTAAAACAGTCATAAACTAGCACAAGACTAAACTGTAAGACATCATATTGTATATTTTTCTTTAGCTTTTTTATGGTGTTAATGTTTTTGTTTATCCTTCACAGTAATGCAATAAAGGGCTTTAAAATCTCTCTCTCTCTCTCTCTCTCTCTCTCTCTCTCTCTCTCTCACACACACACACACACATACACACGCGCACACACACACACATTACTGTCACCCCAGTAGCCAAGGCATGCCTAAAGTTGTACATTTTTGTTTTCTTGGTAGTAAAAGTTGTACATTTTAGCATCAGTCATGTGAGTATCTGTCTGGGAGCGCCTTGTCACAGCAATAACTGGACACAGACAGGCATGTACCAGATGCTTTCAAGAGGCAAAGAGACCATGGGAGTCAAGGTGGGGCTTGGTGGTATACCACTTTGGCTAAGGTTGCATCTCTCATCCAGTAACTGTGCTCAAGTGACAAGCTGCATGGGAGTCACCCATCAAACTGTCCACCACACAATCCTCTTCACGCAGTGGAGGTCGGCGTGTCAATGTGGCACAAGTTCTGTACTTGGGATTGATTCACTGGTATTATCATGATGAGCAGACTGCAGAAGGATGTTTTATAGTTTTTTTAATCATTATACTTTTTCAGTGACTATCTATCTATCTATCTATCTATCTATCTATCTATCTATCTATCTATCTATCTATCTATCTATCTATCTATCTGGTTCTCTCTCTCTCTTTGCTTATGATCAGGAATTATAATGTGTGTTCTTGCATGCCCTTGTGGTGGGGTCAGCCTCGCTCTCACGGCGGAAGCCTTGCTTAAGTGGACACAAAGTAAAATGATCCGTTTCTGACATATCGGATGGACGTTTAAGGTCGTGCTGTTATCGATTGGCGTTCGCACGTGCAAGGTTTCTCTCCTGATTCAGTCTCCTGGAGAGGTGAATTCATTCTCCCGGTCACCCTTAAATCTGTATATGTATGATCATTTCCCATTCACAGAGGCGACTATTTCTGGAGTCAATCAATTAGGTCACATAATAGATTGAAAGAATGTTGCCCTGTGGTGTTGTGATCTACAGCTTTCCTCTCCTCTTCCCTGGGGCTTAGCATAACGTGGCACCAGTACTTTACTCACGGTGTAGTTGTGAGTGACTCATGACATTCATTGAATATAAGACCACTCTTTGCTATCTTTTCCACTCTCTACCCAGAAAATCCAATAAAATCATCCTGTACAGTCAAACATGGAAATGAAATCGGTATTCATACTGAAACTGAATCTTTGGGGATTTCAGTTTGAAATTGGTTTCGCTGAACCAAACCAGGTTTGAAAACTCACTCACAGAATTAATGTATTGTATAGAAATGTTATCACAAGAAAAGAGACTGCAGTTCTTATTATCTCTCGACATTGTCCATCCACGTTGCCCTTGTTTTCTCTGTGTGTCATTGAAAATCTTTGCCATGCCTGGGCTTTAGCGCAAAGCATATGGTCGCACCTTGAACAGGCACCAGTGTTTTGGTGGAGCTCTGAGAGAAGCCTCGAGGAGAGGAGAGGAGAGGAGAGGAGACGGGGAAGAGGATCCTAGACTCGGTTTCGGTGAGGGAGGGAGAAGAGAGCTCTCTTCGTCCATTAATTTCCAAATGTCTGTTGCTAAGAATAGCCTCCCCCCTCCACCTTCCCTAACAAACACACACAGACTCGCGCGCGCACAGTTTGACGAGCATTTACTCTACTCACGCGCCCGTGCGCGCGCAATCATTGTCAGCTTGGGTTGCAGCTGTATCTTTGCACGAGCTGCATGATGCCAACACCCCGCCTCTCCGCCACACACGCGCGCATCTGGGTATGATAAGCATACTTACTAAGTCTTTATGAAACACACTCTTATACAGAGGTGGAAGGAAATGAGAAACACAGTCACACAGTTGCCGATGTCACCTCATCCTCCACGCCAACAGGCTATTTTACGCATTATTTAAAATTGATTTGGAGTTGGACGGTTTGAGAGGTCCAGTCCTACTGGCTTATAGCCCGAAGCAGCTTAAAATAAACAGGCGATAGACGATGCCTCAGTCCGTGACATCCGTCTGGAAGTTGGACGAGCTGCGTGCGTCATGTGCTGCGGCTGCAGAACCGACCAGGCTCTCATTATAGTTCACACAAACTGAAAGACAACGATTTCGCGCGCAGTGCGATTTATTTAATTTATAGGCAGACTCCGGCCTGAATTCCAAAGAAACAGCCGGTCCCCTCCCTTCCATTTTTGTCTCCATCCATTCACCGATCCATCTATCCATCCTTCCGTCTGTCCCTCTCCTCCTCCCCTTGGGGCCGCTGAACGAAGAGAGAGGAGGCCGTGAGGAACACTCTACCCTACTCCAATGAGAGAGAGAGAAAGGACGCGCTGCCAGGACATTTGGGCTTATCAGTGCGGACGAAGGTAGACTTTTCGGGGCGGGGATGGTGAGGGACTTTCTCGGCACTGCTGCACCTCGAACAGCCAAACCAAGATCATGAGAGGGTGTAAGACGGCGGAGAAGCGGCCGTCATACCCTTGTCTTTGACGACGCCGTCCGTGTGTCCCTTGCTCAGCTTCTGGATGGCCGCGCAGGTTACGGAGAGAAGATGATGGTTTCAACGGGGGAGGATGCTATTGAATTCGTTTGAGAAAATAATTTCATCTACAGCGCTCGACAACAATGACACCGACATTTCAAAGGAAAACGGTATTTTACTCTGAAATAAGACACATTGATAATAAATGTCACAATTTTCCTGGTCTCAAGGCTTGTCAGAGCGCACTGGTAAAACAACTGTAAGGTGGCGGGAGCCACATTATTGCCACACACTCTGCCAAACATTGCGGATGTTTCAAAAATAAATAAATAATAGTAGCTTTTCCCTTTTCAATGCCTTTTAAGTCTTAGGAAACGCGACTATTTCCAAAATGCCAAGTTGAACGTCACTCACGGCCGTAGCTATAGGCTGTTAATTATTTTCAGATTTATTTTCGACAATCTGATTTATTGAGGCCTGTGTGATATTAGAGGCGTTTAGACTGTCATTACATGCTGTCATGAGAGTAAAGAAATAAATCATCCAGAAAGGTGCAGGAGGCTTTGGTGCGCTCTGATATAGGCATGGACCATGGAGAACATGAAACATTCATGTTAACTCGCTACATTCTCCCCATGATTTCATGTTGGGGGCGAAATCTGCTTTATACGGATATAAGAACCGACTAAGACTGAGACACCCCACAGCACTACCCTACAGTGCAACCAGTCAGCCAACCGACCACACATTTAATTTCCTCACACCCACAATTTGCCGTTGGCAGAGACGCACAGAGAAGAGACGGTACATGGGCGTCCTCGTCTGCTAAAACCAGCATATACTGCTCGCCGGGTGCAGGTGTTCAGCATAAGCTTACAAGACAACCCGTTGTGCATATAAGACGTTCTGATCCAGATGGGATGTAATGTTGTGTGGCTGCACAGCTGAGCATTGGTCTCCTTCTCCGCTGCTTCGTGAAGATTGGCTTTCGGTGTCCACAGAATGGCGCGGTTCGGAGATGAGGTACAGTCCAGGTATGGCGGGGGGCCCGGTGGAGGGGGCCCGGGCGGCCGCGGTGGTAGCAGGCAAGGAGGACCCCACGGCCACGGACACGGACACGGCCACGGCCATGGCCACGGTCCACCCGGAGGACCCGGGACCCAGAGAGTGTACAAGCAGTCTATGGCGCAGAGAGCCCGGACTATGGCACTCTATAACCCCATTCCCGTGCGCCAGAACTGTTTCACTGTCAACCGCTCGCTGTTCATTTTCAGTGAGGATAACTTCGTCAGAAAATACGCCAAAAAGATCACCGAATGGCCATATCCTTTACCTGGCATTGTACAGTGAGTAAAAGCTGCTACTGTAGGCCCTGCCCGAGGATCAGGTAGGCCTAATGTGCAGACATATGTCTGACTGAATGGCTCACATTTTTTTCTTATGCCATGAGTTAAAGGCTTTAAGTTAAGTCCTAATGACAAATGTGTAACAAGCAGATGCATCAATAAAAGCCCATGCGAGGTAGGCTACAGGAGATGACAGAGGAAATGCTAGACATGTAATTTATAGTTAATTAAGACGAGGGGGCATGAACCAGCGGTCCTTTTTATGAGGCTGTTGATCACCATCAATCACATTTGTTAGTAATTTCATGTCACAGTCGCGTGGGACTTGCGTGATATACGTTTCATGTGTATGGTGTGTGTGTTGTGTGTGAGAGTGGGTGCGGGTAGGGGGTGTCTATGGGGCGCTGCTGGTTGCTGATGTCAGCATGTGCAGTAGCCTATAGGCCCAGCGCCTAGCGTAGGTATAGAGGAACAGGAGGGGGGAGAAAGGTGGGAGAGACCAAGAGAGAGAGAGATGAAAATAAGCAGGTACAATTTGTGTGTGTAAATATGTGTGTATCTTTGCAGTGATGCACACACAAGCTCCCATATCAGCATGATGCAGGTGTCTTTTTAGATATACATTTGTGTGTGTGAGAGAGAGGGAGAGAGAGAGAGAGCAGGTATGTGAGTGTGAGTATACTGTAGTAGGCTATTAACTTGTGCATTGACACAGTATTTAATTTTTTCCCCATTTTGAGCCTGCTGTTAAGATGCAGGTGTCACTGAATGAATGTGCCACCATTTCGAACTGTGTGTGTGTGTGTGTGTGGATGTACTACAACAAGTGTGACAGTGTTAAATTTCTGGCATTTCCCTGCATTTTCATCTTTCATGAAACCAGCACATATTGCACAAGGTTGGGGAGAAATAGCAAGTGATTTCAGTATTTTCATTTGCAGGATTTGTGTCTGTGTGAATGCATGCAAATGTGGAAATAAGTTTCTGTGTGAGTGTTAATGACAAGAGGGGAAATTGGAGTAATGATTGTATTGATCCATGCTGATGCTTAAGCGTGACATAACTACACAGACTAATTGGGCTGCTCTAGTGAAATGCAGGAGCTACTTATAGTACTTCTGAATCATGTCTATTCACCATCTAAATGACGTGTGTTAGTAAGAGAAAGCGTATTTGCGCACGAAATCTGATGTTGTAAATTCATAGATTTCATTTCCAAAATATCATACAGCAAATTAATAACTCTAAAAAAAATCTCCATGTAGACTTTTTATGAAGTAGTACATTTATTTTGAATGAAACTAGTCATTTGTACAATGTTTTCAAATGATGGATTTCTTACTTTTGAACAAAACATTTTGGAATTGGGGTGCCATTTTGGTTACTAGTCAGCTTGCTTACGTATCTCATACAGTGTTTCCATTTTAATAAAAATGCTGACCGGTTGTGTTTGCATGCTGATAGAAAAAAGAAATGTAAAACTAACTAATGGCATTGGCCACTAACTAGTGGCCAATGGTAGAGGGTATCCTGGTGATTTGATCCATGGCATGTGACATTTAAGGCAGTAGGGACTGCAGAGGAAACTATAGTTTTTCCCTACACTAGCCTTTGAAAACTACTATTTACTATTAATACTTTTTAAAGTGGCTAAAGGTGGACCTTATTAAGTTAAAGTTCATCAAACAACTTTCCTGTGAATGGCAAGTTACAATATACCTTTTTTACAGAAGACATTCTGACCTGTCACAGTAGGAAAAGCACAGGTGTAAATAATAAAACTAATAATGGCTGAATTCAATTTAGATGCTTCAGGTTCAGGGTATTGGTAATGTGTATGCTAGCTCATTGTCACACTGATGGCTTACTGGGAGCCATAAATAAAACAGAGCCATTGTTAATGTTATTAGTAACACCTGTGCTTTTCCTATTGTTACAAGTAGTCTGCCGTGAAAAAAGGCCTATGCCTCACTGCACAAACGTCATATAGCTGGTCCCAGATAGCTTTAAACTTCTTTAAGTAAAGTTCGCAATAATATTTTTTTTGTCTAATTATTTTATTTTTTTCAATCAGTGTATGCAGCAAGGGAAACATCAGTATCCTGTGGAGATGGGTCTGGTGAAGGCAGGAAAGCCCAAAGAATAGGGCTGAACTACCGTAAATGGAACTGTAGCTACTGTAATTGTAAACATAAATAGTAGTAGTACAATGTGTGTTGTATTGTATAAAGCTGTGAAATGAATGGGTTAAAAAGCGTTGTTCTTGATAAAATTCTTTATCAAATCTTTAAATAGCATTAGGTGTAGAACTGTAAGTATGTATTAGTTGATTTCAAGATTTCAAAAGAGTGTCAGATATTATTGTCTAAACTTGTAGCCGCAAGAGACAGACGAGGTTGATCATTTTTGTATAATGTTTAACATCTGTGCTCTGCTGACATTAGTGAGTCTGGTTGGTTTGTAGAAAATGTGGTCTCTGATGGTCTAGAAAGCAGCTGTTTTGCAATAATGTATCTATTTGGGATGTTTGCATTGTCTTTCAGGTACACGGTCCCAGCACCAACATAGAGGTGTTTGATACAATAACATGAACACTAGTACAATCTAATCTAATCCATCAGAAAAGCACTACAATAACTCCTACCTTTGTGCAGCTTATAATATTCAATATTTGTTGAGACTGTGTCAGGGTGTTGATTCAATTTATTGGTAATTTCTGATGCTGTGCTTTGTGGTGTTGTTGTTGATTGTAATAAATTGTGAGGTGTACTATAGTACAGCATTTTATCCCTGTCCCCAGGGAACAGAATCATGTCATACTGTCCCTCCTCCTTTTAACTTGGTCTATTGTGGGCAACCTTAAGTAGGTTTGAGATACAGATTATATTAATGTGTGAAAACTAACCTAGCTGAGGGTAGAAGAATGAACAAAATGGGTTTCATAATGAAATGCTATTTTAGACTTTCATAACATCCTTCAATTAATTTTTTTAAAGACAAAACCCACTACATCTTATGAAACTCTTTACTTCCAGTAAAGGTCTCAATAATAATCAGGTATTAAAACAGGACTGAGTTATATCTACCTGATTCATGTCTGACTGTCCTTCGAATGGTTTAGGTCCTTCTAAATTACCTAATGTGCCAAAGCTTGAGTCAGTTGAGGAAGTCCTCACTCTGCAGTAGGTGGTGTGATAATGTCCATATCAATCATAAGGTCATCTCACGTAACTCCAGACCCCACTGCATCATTGTGGACTGTGTCAAGATGTTCAGTGTCTCATCACCTGGTGTGCTTTCACGCAACTGGTTCAATCCAAACCTAACAAAACCAAACTGTGCTGTCGTAACATGGTTACTAATGGAACTTTCAGATCCAAAATAACAGAAAATTGATATTGGAGCAAGTGAAGGTAGTTTTGGACTCTAGATATACCATGTGTCATTTAGCTGTCATAACTGTAACATACAGTGCAACATTGCCAGCGAATAACCCTCAGAGTGGCACCCAGCAATTTCAGTTAGGATATCCTCACTGACCATCACACACATCAATGGGGACAGCAGCCATTTGGGTTTTAAAAAAAGGATTTTTGCCTCTATCCGGTAACATTTTGCAGATGTTTCATGCCTTTAAAGTGCTGCATTTGTGAAAACTGCATTTGAACCTCCATCCTTTCTTCATGCTGAGGTCAAAGAGAGGCTTTCTGTCCAAATCTTTCTTACCACAACAGATCCACACTAGCAATCCCCCCCACCAAAGATCACTATAAATAAAAGATGTGTACTTTATAGCTGTATCATGTTGGAAAAAATGAATATCAGGCTCATACTGGTAAACACTGGACATGAATGGACCCAAAACAAGACAGGAGCAAAATAAAACTAATATCCTTAATTTTAAGAGTTTTCTTCTCAGTGGTAATACAGTATCACTGACCGTTGGATGGTCAGCATTAAAGTAAGACTTATTGCTTAACATAATGAAGAAAAGGGCTCAGAGATATTAGCGGTATAGTTCATTAAAATATTCATTAGAACCTGCAGCCCACAGAAGTGTTACCAGATGCATGTTGATGCAGCATGAGATGAGCCTCAGTGGATTCACTATTCAGCAGAATTATGACCTGCGGCTTTATTTAGTTGTGAACTGACTCTGGTCCCGTGGGAGTACCATATAAATAACTATTCTCTCACATCCACATTTAGATACAGTAGACAGATATTTGGTTGTTTAATTAGAATTAGCATTACAGAGTTCAGGCCTGTTACTGTGCCATGTTCTTTTTTTTAAACAAGTGGTAGACAAATAGTGCCTTGTTAAATACAGTTAATACCAGCATTTATCTTTCTCAGTGATTGTGATAAACATACTGAACTTTAGACACATGCAGTAGGCTATATTGTTCACGTACAATCTGGGTACTTCAACTTAATTTAATTCCATTTACAAAAAATGCCATGCAATAAACCTAATTACAATTTGAAACATTTTTCTTTCAATATGTTTGTTGTAAAACCTCTTGTAGAGGCAGAAAATATTTCTTTTCTGGACTGACATTTGTTAAATACATATAGATTCACTATTCAGTTATTTTCAATCCCAACTATTGATACATTTTGATAATCATAATCCATTTTGTTCTTCATTTGTTCTTTCCAATAATTTAGTAGACTTCAGTTGTCTGAAGTTCTGAAGCACACAATGTAAATGTAGCCTATAGAATTTTAAAGAGCATTATGAAGCATCCCACCTACAGAGAATGCTTGTTTGAAATCATATAATGTAGGATCTACTGCAAATTTACGCATTATAATTCTTCTACTCTTGTGAGCCATTGTAGTAGGCTAGGCTACAGGTAATTCCGCCATCCTAAATGTTATTATTTGATAGTCATTGTTTGAATACTGGCTTGTACTTGGTAATTTACGGTAACTTTATCTGTGTGCTTTTGTCCCTCAAGCAAGTATGCGCGTGTGTGACCCGCCCCTCTCCTACTACGTACCCCATCAAATACCTCCCACATTGTAAAAATGTCGAACGATGAAAAAAAAAATTGCAACAGTATCATAAATTATGCCGGTGTCACCACAAACGTCGAAGGTAATTTACCAAGGCGAAGTGACGGCAAAGAGCAGTCAACAAGAAGTGAGTAACGCTAACGTTAGCATCTAAAGCTACTTTCAAAGTGCACAAGAGCCTAACTTCACCCAGTCAAAGGCAGTAACTGGGGCCATGGTTTTATTTACAAGGACATGTGCCCATATAGCCTACTACTATTGAAATTGGCAAAGTTCAGATGGAGGTCACTGACGCTGGAACTGATGTAACCATTAAAACAACTCCCAGTTAGCAACATTTCACTGAAAGATTCCTCCTCCTCGGAGACTAGGTAAAGTGTTATCCAGAGTATCACTGCTCATGTTTACTGTAGTGTGGCAGGATAAGTAATTTTCTGGGGCATTTAAAATTTCGTCACTAAGAGTCAAACTTAATAGACTAAAATTCATGCACAAGGATCCAAGCCTGTTGAATCTGAGCTGAGTTTAAATCACAGCTGAATTGTATGATATTGAATCCCATTTGAATCACAGTGTATCGTTCGAACTATTGCAGAGGGCATATATTATAGCGTATAACATAAATAGTAATTGTGCTGTGGTCCTTATAATGTGCTCAGAAATAATATATCATGTTACATGGTGGGGGAAAGTTGAAACTAAATGGGTCATCCTGTAGGACCTTAGAAATAAAATCCCCATTGGCTGTCCCACTGACCTTTGACCCTAAATGCCCATTTGACCTTGATGAATCCATATCCGATGTCATACACTGAAGTTACTGTAAACCATGTAAGCCTGCAAATGGATTTTCATGTATTCAGTTGTTTGTTGCTGTGTAAATAGGTATTAAGTGTCAGCTAAGTTCATAATGTGCACCTCTGCAGGACACTAGTTTTAGCATCCGCGAGCATGTACATAAACACACAAACACACATATCCCCCCCCCCCACAGACACACACACTACACACACACACCATATGGTGTTGCCTGCGTCATCAGTGTACACTTACGTGTGTTTTCCCCTGCTGTTGTAAATGGAGAGGAAGTCAATATATGTTCTAGCTATCTATTGTAACAATGAGCTCAATATAAAATATAATACAAGGAATTAAGATTAATCACCCTTTCATAATCATAGTGTGTGAAAGGTGTTAAGTTAGAAAAGTTGTTTAGAATGTTCTATAAACATTATTAGTTTGTGCGTACTGTACATGCCTTGAGTTTTGTGTTCATGTGCTTGTGAGTGAATAGCAGTGCCTTAATCTCCTAGTTCAATATCTGAACTAGGAGACCTATATGACTCAGAATCAATGAGAGCTCAAATGACCATTCAAGACTAGTGAGTTTAATCTTTTGACTCAGATGTTTCTCTGAGCAGTCAACCTCCCACTTCAGTGTCTTAAAAATATGTTTTGTTTGTGGTTAAAAAATACAACATTTCATAAAACACATTTATTTGGCACACTGGTCTCCAGATCATATATTTGATTCCATATTTTACAGTAAGTAAATTTGCCATTGTATTAACTACATACGCATGTTGTCTTCAAGACAAAGGATGGGATTCCACACTACAGTGCCACCACTATTACTAGTTCTACTAATATATATGAAGATGTGTCAATCATAAAGGATTTTAGTATAAGTAAATTGTTATTGACTGACCTTTCCTGCTGTTGCTGACAAATGCAGGTTGGTGTGATGTGTTGTATGTGTTACTTCCTGATTGCCAAGGGCAGCACACTAACATTTTTCAGGTCCATGAGTGTGTCTGAGTCAGTAGCAGTTCTTGTTTCTCCACATATTTACCATACCTGACCAGGCCACCACAGAGAATAGTCAGGTCTCTCATCTCCTTTGCAACCATGCGAGTTGGGTCCAGAGACACACATAGTTGGGGAATATATAAGTGATTAAAAGAGACAGACAGGGAGAAAGTGAGACACAGCCAGGAACAGAGAGAGAGAGAGAGAGGGAGGGACTGTGGTGTTTTTGGGTGGATGTAGAGTCAGTGATCTACGTTCACTGCAGAATCTGAATTATTTATTGGCCTTTCTCCAGCTTGCAACTGTCAGCTGATAACTACACAAACTTAATATCAGCTTAGTTTGTGTGTGTCTGTGTGTACAAGATGTGTGTGTTTGAATGCATATGTGCTTATTCATTTGTTTACAAGTCTATCACAGTCTGTGGGTCAGTCATTCTTATGCTTCCTATTTTTTCTCCTTTCATTTGGAAAACATACTTACACATACTCTCTCTCTCCTCAATCTGGTCACATTTTATCTTTCACATCAGGCCAGCCTAAAAATAACAGGAGCTGCTTGAAAAGAGCACTTTTCAGTAGCGATACACTGCCCCCCCCCTTCAACCCTCTATCCTCTTATCGCTCTCCAGTTGATGTAGATACCTGATTGTTAGGAAAGTTTACAGCATTATCATCAAGGAAAAAATAAAAAGTTAAAAATGATTATTTCTTATTTGTCTTGGAAATATTTGGTAAGGGGTTAAATGCTTTAACTGAAAGGTAGTTGTGTATATGTGTGTTTATGTGCTTTGAGTAAAATTAGCTTTTCTAAAGCAGAGGAAAGGAAAGAGAAGAGAGAGAGAGAGATGAGGTAGAAAGCTGTTTCTGCTGCTTCTAATGTGCAGCTGGAGTAGAGAGACAGAACAGAGAGATGGACTATTGAGTGACAGAAGTAGAGAATGGAGGGGGGAAGTAAGACAGAGACATTATAACATTATAGAGAGGGATAGACTAATGAGACACAATGGAGAGAGGGAGAGAAACAGAGAGAATCAAACTGCCTGTCTGCATATAAATCATTTAACACAAAGTGGTGGAGAGACAAACACTCAGGGTTGGCCAGCTACACCGCAGCCAGAACACACACACAAACCCTTTTTTTTGTTGCTTAGGAAGACATTGCATTGACTAACATTTATTCCTTAGAGACTTACCCTACCATAACAGCTACATGCCTAACCTCAATCATAACACTAATCTTAACTAAAAACCAGTCTTAACCATAAAATTGAATGGTTTATGGTCTGGGGGCTAGTTTTTTGTAGTTTTGAGGTGAGTTCCCATAATGTGACTGAACAGATTTTCATCAGCACCTACTACAACTACACACACACACACACACACACACACACAGTGTGAGTGTTACAGTGAGTTTCAGCTAATGCCACCCTCCCCCAAACGCAACACACACTTTTTCTCTCTCCTCCCCTTTCCTTCCCCTCTCTCTCTTCCTCTCTCTATTCTCTGTCTCTTTGAGTGATAGGAAGTGAAGTTTTGTCATCTCCTCTCACGTTTCACTACCTGTACTTTTTCTCTATCACTCAAATCCAATCCATCATTCTTTCTTTTTCGCTCTCCTCCCTGCCACTGCTGTTCAACTCGCTCTCCTCCACTACGTCTTGTCCTCCCTCTAATTGGCCGCTTCCGCCTTTTGTGATGCTAATTTAAAGCATTTGTTTGAAGTTTTGGGGATATTTTGCAGAACATCCTGACAGCTGCAAGTCTTGTTTAGTTTAGTTTGCTCATAATTGTTGACAATAAGAAGTCCATGTGTGTGTGTCTGTCTGCATATGTGTTACGATTCCTGTTCTGTGTGTTTGTGTGCGTGTGTGTGTGCCCTCTGGGCTTAATCTGCCTTCGTCATACCTTTGACTGTTTGGTAATAAATGTGTGAATTGATCTGTATCCTGAGTCCCTATTTGCATACTTGGCACTGGGGTTTGCGTGAGCATACACATGCATGCACAAGTACAACACACATAGACCTAGAAACTAAATTGAGCTTATAAGCAAGCCTAATCTATTTAGGTTGTTTTTCTTCATTTTTTTCACACTGCTGTATGTCTTTTTCATCTGTAGTGTTGTCTTTGGAAAAAGTGACCTGATAAGTCAGTCGATATTTTTAAAATAATGAGAATCTGGTCATTTCTAAGTATTACACTCTTTTTTTTTTTAAACTAAGAACTTTAAACAGCAACATCTTTACTATATATCTTCACTTTGTGATATTGATCATCGGCAGAGCATTGTTTTACCTTTACCTTGTCTGGGTGTGTCTGTGTGCATGTGTGTGTGTTACTGAAATATATCCGTCTGTCCTCCCACAGTTTTCTTACATTATAGAGGTGGAGGAACACTGAGGTCATTCGAGGTAGTGAAGAATCTTTTCCCTCCCTCTCTCTCTTTCTGTTTCTGTCTGTCTCTGCCTGTCGCTTTTTCTTCCTATTTACAAGTTGAATTGATATTTTATTCACATTGCACAGAAAGTAATAAGTTGCACAATGTGAAGGGCCTCATAGATGAACTCAATAGAAGCATGCATTTACCATTCAGACCATTTGCGTCACAGTACAAAATTGTTTTGGTATAATATTTTTTACAAAATATTACAAGCACTCTACATACAGCATTTAAATGCATTTATTATCTGAAATTAAATCAAATCACTGAAGTTTTAAAGTTTTATAATAAAAATCTTTTACAACTTTTTGAAGATGAAACATACGTCGTTTACCTTTTGAGACCACTGTTGTGTAATTTATTTATTTTTTTAAAGATTATTTTATGAATCAGGTTTTAATACATTAATGAATTAGAATTAAATTATTAGAAGGCAGGTATGTTCATTTATTTAGGATGCATTTTGTGATTTTTGACCTCTGGTAAGCAGAAAGTCTCTAAGACAATCTTACAGCCACAGAGCACTGATATTCCATTGACCTATCCAGTTTTTTGGCTAACATGTTGCCAAATGAAATGTAAATGTATAGGGACTGGAAGTGCAATGAAGTGCTGACAAGGAATGGTTAATCAACAGCAGCTCAAAATGATATACTGTTCTCAGATTGTAAATTGATCCTCTAAAATCTGATAAATGCACCGTGCTAGCTGTTTTTTGATATACTGCAGATGGGTGCCCTTGTAACATATATGGCAATTCAGAAATGGAAGCATAATCAATATGGAAACAGGCCGCTATGTAGCAACAAGGGCATAAATCACAGTAGAAATATTGTTATCAACAGCTGATGGCAAAATTTGCTAACACCACTGCCTCAGTCAAACCTTGTGTGTACAGTTGTTTTACAAGACATTTAGTTAATTTGGTACAGTGTTAGTGCATTACATCCTTTTGGACAAGGCCTACATTTTAAAATCCCTTTTCTGACATCGTACTTTGGATGTAGTAACTTTCACCCCACAGAGATCAGTGTAAAGAAAAAAAAATCATGTTGTGCAACATTTTGAATTTTGTCAATCTTGTCAAGAACATCACAGTCCTATTGTCACATCACACCTTGCATTGCCTAAAATTACTTATAATACAGAAAACCTGGCAGGCAATTGTTATGGTGCCAGAAATCCATTTTGTTAGTCTTTAGTCAAATAATATTGAAGACCTATCAGAAAATCTGATATATGTAGATAAACATCCTGGATTTATTTCTTGACCTGTTGGCAACAGATCTAGTGCACGTCTAGTGTTCATCCATGTTTACTGTATGCACATTGAATAGAAGATCATATTTTTCTCTTTCTTTTTTCTTTGTTTCTCTCGCTCCTTTCCCTTTGCATTTTTCTCATTCCCCTTTCTCTTAGCTGTGCATTCTGGCTCTGTTGAATAATTCAGTTTCAGTTGCAGGCTAGTTTGGATGTGTGTGTATATTTGTGTTAGGTGTGTGTCTTTAAGAATGGGTCTGTGTGTGTGTGTGTGTGTGTGTGTGTGTGTGTGTGTGGTAGTGTAGTGACGTGGGGATTCAGATACATGGAGAGAGAAAAATAGAGAGAGATGGAGAGAGTCTGTGATGGATTGATTTTTTTCATGCCTGTGTTCTTTAGTCATGTGCTGTGGCTGTTACTACCAGACAAACCCTGCTGGAAACCTGCACTCCACCTGCAGGGTGTGCTGGCACACACACACACACACACACACACACACACACACACACACACACATTTACATGTACACATACAAATTGGCAGTGAAAAGCAGGTTGGTGCACACAGTTCAATCAGCAAATACTGTGGGATATACAAACACATGTTCATACTAACACACCTACGCCACCTTCCTGAACATACAGCTAATGTAAATAAAATGTCACATGCTACACTGATATTCTACACACAGCCCACAGCACACACATTCATACACACACACACACACACCACCGTCAGCATCTTGTACAAAGTGACAACTCGCCTATATGTGGGTGGTGAGGGAGAGGCAGTGGCAGGGGTGAGATACAGACACAACATATGCCATATGGAATAAACAGGCAGGAGAAGTGGGCGACTGTAAGGACTATACACACTGATAGATGCTAAATCAGACTGAGCGAGGCCAACCAGGGCTAAACTGGCCTTCGGGCACTCCCATTTGTTTGGCAACACAGTCAGACATGGTGCCAAAGTGGGATAAATGTAGAATCAATACATTTTTTGTAGCACTGAGTCATGGATGTGTGTTTGGTTTGGGTTTCATGTCAGATGGTGTTTTGATCACAGTTCCTGTCCTGCTTTTGATCATAGTGTTGAATGCAACAGCAAAAATCGTTGTTTTTTGTTTTGGAATATTGTCCCATGTGACAGTGCCTCTCAGTGGAGACCATTTTCTTGCTGTGGAGGGCCTCCACTGCCAAATGAGTGTACTGTAGGGAGACACAAGCAAAGTGAATTACTGCATATCCTCATGAGAATGAATGAATGAGATATATGTGAAATTACTACTTAGAACATAGACTCCGTATTGAGTATTGTGGATTTTTTTTCTCTTGGCTAAAAAATAGAATCACTTTGAAATTTAAAGACTGTTTTAAATTTTAAGATTCCTGGTTAAAGCTTGGAAAAACAAATTGAAATAACTTATATTTATTCATATTTTACAAATGAAAATGTTGCAAAATTTGAAAGTGCAAGGCAATGTTTGAAATATGAAGAGAAAATTTAAACTGCGATTCATAAGATTCTATTTAAGATGTATGATGCAGGAATAAAATGAAGCACTTCAACCATGTCTCTTATCTTTTATGGCTGCTGATTATCAAAATAATTAGATAGGTTTCAACCACAGTGCTTAATCCCATTCATTTTATCAAATCACTGCTTCTGAGGGAAAAGTGACAAGAAAATGAAGTAATCATTTGAGCTGTTCTGCCAGTGCTCTGCTGCATAATGTAACAGGACAGAGAGAGAGGGAGAGAAAGAGGAAGGGAGGGGAAAGGAGTGAGGCATAAAACAGAAACTGACAGAGAAAAGGGGAGGCTGCTAATTAATCATTTCAACTTTTCCCTATTTTCCTCTTCTTTTTGTCCTCTTAAAAACAACAGAAAAGATTCACATGCAGCACAAGCAAAGTACATAAAGTAAAGTATAGCGCTGTAACGATTAGTCAGTTATTCGAATAATCATTTCAGTCATTTTTAAAAGCAAAAAAGCCAAACATTTGCTGGTTTCATGCTTCTCAAATGTGATAATTTTATGTTTTTCTTTGTCATACATGATAGTAAACTGAATACCTTTGGATTTTATGACATCATTTATTTTATAAAACATGACATTTCACCTTGGTCTATGGGAAATTACACAGGGCATGTTTTACTATTTTCTAACATTTAAGAGACAAAAAGGTTTATCAATTATTGAGAAAATATTGGGCAGATTAATCAATAATTGTTAGTTGCAGCCCTTGTAGTATATGATAATGAAATTTGCACTATTATTGAACTTTTTTCTTAACAAACCTGTCAAGCCAATGTATTACAGTAAACAAATAACAAATGTAGGTTATCAGAAATAAGCAGAGTAGATAGTGAGTCTCAGAGTGAGAAAAAGCCCATACTGTCATGCTTGGTTTTATTAATAGGGTGGGTGGCACCTTCCCAAAGGGTAGCAGCTGGTCTGGACTCCATTGGCAGACAAGTGTAGTCTAGTGTTGGCCTATGTGTGTATAGTACATGTATAAATATGTGTGCTTGAATGGCAATATGACACGTGCATGGATGGTGTGGAGAGAGCCAGGACTGAGGGCTATTGAGGGGTGGACATTTTGACAAAAGTGTTCTGTTGCGGGTATGTGTGTGTGTATGTGTATATGCCATACTGTATGTATGTGTAAGCGTGTGTGTGTTTTCATACATGTGTGTACTTGCCATGATGCTGGCATCCTGCATCCGATTTAAGGATGACCAATTGTGAGACATGTGTGAGATTTAAAAAAATATATATTCATGCACATATGCTCATGTGGTGGTGCAGAAATGTGTGAAGTGTGTCATTATATGGAAGAATGTGAGGGCTGCAAGGATTTTATACAGTGGCGTGTGTCAGTGGCACACATACAGTACATA
The DNA here is from genome assembly GCF_020085105.1 of Siniperca chuatsi. Taxonomy (NCBI): domain Eukaryota; kingdom Metazoa; phylum Chordata; class Actinopteri; order Centrarchiformes; family Sinipercidae; genus Siniperca; species Siniperca chuatsi. The sequence continues at coordinate 15,643,503 of NC_058062.1, forward strand.
CTGTATGTGACAGTATGACGTATAGCCTCCCACCCAGTCTTTTGCTTTCATTCCCCCTCCCTTTATATATATGTGTGAATGTGTGTGTTCTGCCACTAACCTACTTTCAACAGAGCATACACATCACTCAGGAGAAGAAAATACCGCAATACTCTCACACCCCTCTGTCATTCTCTCGCTTTATCCCTCATTCAATCAGCTCTCCTATGCTCTTCGTCTCTGCCTTCTCTCACTGTTGTTTCCCTCCCTCTGCTATGTCTTCCCCCCCTCTCTCTCTTTTATTCCTCACCACTCACTCTTTTCAATCATGTCTGTGCCCACAGGACTATTTCTTTCTTTCTTTCTTTCTCTAGTCCTCTCTTTCCTACTCTCCTCTCTCTTTCATTTAGCCCTCCATATATTCCCCTCCTGTCCAACCTTTTTTTAATCCCCTCTCATACTCTGTCTCTTGCTGTCAGTGTCCTCGTGCGTTTGCTGATGTGGCATCTCATTTGATATTGAATGGAGATGGCATGATAGAGATAGGGATGATTGATGGGCGGACTTGGTAAGAGAAAGGTGGACTAAGGAGAGATAGGAAGGAGAGAGAGTGGGAGAGACAAAGAAACAAGTGGGAGAATAGTACAGGAAGAAAAATTTGGAAAAAAATTGATAGAGATGGAGTGATAGAAGGATGTAAGAGGGGATGGTGATATAGAAGCAGAGAGGTATGGGAGAAAGAGACAGAGAGTGGAGGCTTAACAGGGCAGGTAGAGAGAGAAATATATTAGTGAGAAACAGGCAGGGGCTTTACTGAGGAGGAAAGAAGGTAGGAGAGGGAGCGAACATGAAGACTGTATGGAACGGTGATGGACAAGGTAGAAATGTGTGTGTGTGTGTGTGTGTGCGTGCGTCATTTGGCTCCAGTGGTGAGTGGTGAGGGCCTCGCTTCCCTTTTCTTGGCGAGACATCTACATCTACGACCTACTACTGTCCCCATTACAGTGTATACACAAACACACACACAGACACACACGTAGACAGATAATAAAAAGCAAGCATATGCAGAACCATGGGTAGCGCGAGAAACACAGGGGAGGCAAAAGAGAGAGAGAGGCAGAGGACAAATAAAACATTAGAAAGATGAAGGGTGGCAGAATGGCGAGAGAGCAACATATTCTCATCGCTCTCTCTCCGTCACCCCTGATTCTTCCCTTGCCTTTAACTCTGTCATGTTGCTATATATAGCCATTGAGGAAGGAGTAAGAGGAGATTCATTATTGAAAGGTTTATGGCAGTGTGAGTCATTTATACATATTCTGAATTTGTATATATGTGTATGTGTGTGTGTGCAGGGGGCATCTTTAAGGATACTTGTGCCTCTGAATATTTGTCACACCCATATAGACACGCGCACACACACACACACACACACACACACACACACACACACACACACACACACAGTGCCAGTGTAAAGAGGGAGCAAATCATGTGGCACCTTGAAACATAATGCAGGGACAAAATGTGCCAAATGATCATCATATACACACACATTGAACAGTTATTCCGCATGAGGAGCATTTCTAATACACAACACACACACATTTGTCCCTTTGTCCGTGTCTCTCTCCTTCTCGATCTCTCTCCTTCTCTCTCGTTCCCTTTTTCAGTCAACTACACCCTGCCCTCTCACAGCCCAACACATACGCACATGCATATACATACAGTATATACATGTACACACACTCACATTTATACACACACATTGCTGGGGGGCAGGGAGGCTAATTGAGTGGTGCCCTGGGTGTTGTAGTAATGTGTGCCTGGTAAGAGCGGTCAAACAGATGCGTGTGATCACAAACACTCGCACACACATTGTGGGTTTGGACCAGGCTTGACATGTTTTTCAGTTCCCCTTGATCATGACTGGAGAAAACACACATACACTAAGGTCTACACACATACACACAGGCATGTACATGTAACAGGCATATTTCACACATGCACACATATGATGTATGTATCCATAAATAGCCTCTTCTTCCCTCTTCTTCTTTTCTGTCTCTTCACCATTCAGTTTTTCCCCTCCTCCCAACTACCATGGGAATGGCTGCTCTCAAAAGGAAGCAAGCAAGTAGGAAAAAGGTGAAGCAGAGGAGAAAGAATAGAATAGGGAAAGAATGGATTTGTTTTGAGTGGCTGAAAAAAACAAATTACACCCCCCCCCCCAAAAAAAACAAAAGCTCAGTCAAAATTGATATTCCTACTTTATGTGCTGTAGATATCCATGATATGTACACATAAGTATAATATTAATTATGAAAGTCAAACTCCTCTCATCTTTCTGTCCTTGCCGTTTTTTCTTCCTCTATCCATTTGTCCCTCTCCCTTTCTCTTGATCATTCATTCATCCCCTTCACACATTTGCACTCATCCTTTCTGTCACTCTCTCTCCACTCGCTCGCTCTTCTCTTTAAATGTAACTATTCATCTTGTGACCTTAACGAGACAGAGAGATTGATTTAAGAAGACACCAGCAGAGTGTGTGTGTTTGTGTATGTGTGTTAGAGAGAGAGAGAGAGATTGTGACAAACACAATTAGATGTACAATGAGATACTCCTTCTTTCTTTTTATTTGTCCCCCCCCCCCTCACTGAACTAGCCCTTAGACGTTATGCACATAGAGCCAAACGGTGATGTCACAATAAATCTCACTCTGTCCAGGCATGCTATCACACACTAACACTTTAATATAGCCTGTGTCTGTTTGTGTATGTGTCTGTGTTTGTTTGTTTTGTTTGTCTGTGTGGGTGGTGTGTTACCCGAACATACACTTAGCAGAACATATTTAACTGACTCATAATGATGGCTTGTGGGTCTGTGTGTGTGTGTGTGTGTGTGTGTGTGTGTGTGTGTGTTCGTGTGTGTAAACAGGCGGCGATGGCAGTGAGAAGCCAGACATCGGTCCATTTGAGCTAAAGGCCTGCTGCCTCTCTCACTCGCTCACACTCAGTGCATTCAAATTGTATACATTTGACCTTACATTTGCCCTTTGACATCAGACTGGTGATATTATCTTAACTGTTAGATAATTTTGGCACTTAATTTAGCACGAGTTTTTGAGCCTGACCTCTCATGTAGCCCACTAGGTATGCCTAGGAATTACCAAGGAAATATCACTCTGATTTTCAACTGTTCAAAGCTTACTTCCGTCCTTAAATCCTCATTGTGTAGGTTGCTTTTATTTGATATCAGTGGCAAATATTTGTTATTTATTTATTAATAATTTTGGTTGCTTTTCACATCCTGTCACCATAGGTCATGGTATGCAGGATTTAAGTTGTCATAATTGAATGTGCCTTTTGCTTTCCACAGACACATTCTTTTAAGTGCAGTAAGAAATAGATGATAGAAACTCTCCATGGAGTAAATATTCTGATTAGGTTTTTGTGGTATTTTGCTGCATACGTTTGCATATCAATTAGGTTATCTTAGTCCGTGTAAGGTTGAGAAAACTGCTATTTGAGGCAGCCCAAGTGTTTTTATTTTTACAGTGCAAGACAAAATAATAAAATCTCAAATCTGCGTGTTGGCTGTGCATGCAAATTTAAGTGAAATGAATCTATATTGCAGATTTGTGTTAATCTTTTTTCCTAAGTATGGATAGAAACATATTGAAATTTACTTTATGTGAGATTGTTGACAATAATGACTTATGTGCATGCTAAATTAAAACAAAGAAAGTAATATTGATATGATACAAATGTAGGAAACAAACATGCAAAGACAGGTACAGTGACCTATAAGTATTTGTATTTTTTTACGACTAATTGTGGCATACCCAAGACTAATATATTGTAATACTGTTGACAAAGTATAAAGGTGAGCACATTGCGCCATGATTATGTACAAAAAAGCACTTATCATGTCAAGCTGTATTTTTTAAATGTTTATTTAATTTAGGATAGAAATTGTTTATGTCTCAAGAAGTGTTTCTTCCTTGACTGATCCTCCTCACTCCATTTGAGTGGATGATTCTAGCTACCATCATTGCCAACTGCATCGTCCTGGCTCTGGAGCAACATTTGCCTGATGGGGACAAGACGCCGCTGTCTGAGCGCCTGGTAAGTTCAACAGGCAGTTAAAACAAGGATTTTTTCACCTTGAAAAAATTTAATGATCCAAATATTCTGTGCACTACGACACATTAGAAACATATTATTACAGATAGCATAGGAATATATAGTATATGCACACAATATTTATAAACACACAGATTCACATTTACATTTATGAAGTTAGAAAACAAAGTAGGTGCACTCAAATTCTCTCCCATCTCTACATAGCCACACTCAAGTTAGTGCCCACAAAAAGTTGAAGTTCTTCTGAACACAAACCCATCTAGCTACTGATAGCTGACACTTTGGTCTTTTTTCATCCCTATTAATCCTTCTTCCTTCTTTCCCCTCTTGCTCACTTCTTTTGCTCTCTCTCTCTCTCTCTCTCTCTCTCTCTCTCTCTCAGGATGATACAGAGCCGTACTTCATAGGGATCTTCTGTTTTGAGTCTGGAATAAAGATCCTGGCACTTGGTTTTGCCTTCCACAAGAACTCCTACCTGAGGAATGGATGGAACGTCATGGACTTTGTGGTGGTGCTCACAGGGTGAGTGGCACGCAATTTACACAGCTGCATTACCACAGTTATGAAAACACAAGGTCAGAATCAGATGTGGTTTTCCCTCTGCTTTATTAAACTAAAACTGGACCAAATGAAGTTTGTCATGTGTTTTAGTGTGTATTTGTGCACATGTGTTTGTCAGTGTCCTATCCCTGCTCCTTTGCCCTAATGAATGGCCCCATTCTGGGCAAGGCAGCAGTCAGATCACAGAGCAGAACTGCAGGCAGCCAGCAGCCTGGGTAGTGAACAAATGTCACCACAATATACACAGAGACAGAGGGGGTGGGGGCCACAGAGAGAGCAGACATTGGATAGAAGGTATCAAGAGAGTATGTAAGAAAATTCACAGGTGCTGGTAGCTAAGTAGAGAGAGGCGATGGGAACGAACGGGACGAGACAATGGAAGAGTTCAGGAAGAGAAGGAAAACAAACAAGGAAGGGAATAACTTTCCCATCCAAAAAAAAGCGAGGGGTAGTAGTACAATAATGGCAACATAAAATAGGACTCCAATCATGATTTGGACACCTTTAACAGCAGAAGAGGGACCATGTATAAAGACCAACAATGAAAATGTGGGTTGCTCTAGATGCCAAGTGCAATGTAAAAAAAAAAAAAGATAGAAAAGGGCTAAACAGTTACATACGCAAAGTTTTGTATAGGGCCACCATGTAATTTCATTTGAACTCTCAATGAGAAAGTGAAAGCAAGGGTAAAAGGAAGAAATGGGATGCAGCCTGAGGACTGTGACAGAGAAGGTGTCAATGAGGATGAGTTAAGACACATGATAGGATTAGCATGATAGAGTTACTATCACAGATTACATTATAGATAATAGAAAAGGGCCGGAGTAAATACATAATAAGTTGGACTGACAGAAATAAAAAGAGGGAAGAGGAGCAGAATGATAGTGTGTTTAAAGATGAATCTGATTTAGATGAATGTGATTGCATGAGTGATGGGTTAGTGAAAAGAGGAAAATCTGTAATAAATACCTGTGAATATTTTATTGTTGACATAAGAATACTCTCAGGTAACTGAAGCACAAAACTGATGTTGTCTCAAGTTAGCCTCAGCACATTTTAAGATTTTCACAAAGCTTAAGAATTGGTTTTTGATCCCTGTTTCAAAATTTAACAACATACTTAAAGCCTGGTTCTCTTGTTTGCAACTTTACAAATTTCACAGTACACTCAGTCTGTCTATTGAAACAGAGAAGCATAGAGTAAATCGCTGCCTTTTGACAGCATTAGTACCATTTTCCTGTGTCATTCACTCACTTGACAAGTCACATAGTGAAACTGTGTTACTATAGGCTACTGTTTCCCATTAAATTATGTTGAAGTCATTGCATGTTTGTGTGCATGCATGCAGGGATTTGGACAGCTTCATGGGTTACATAAACCTTGTGCATCTTTGCTGACAAAGCACCAGGGAAACTAGTGATTGCCCCTCCTCTGCCCACTTCTCTCTCTCTCTCTCTCTCTCTCTCTCACACACACACACACACACACACACACACAGAGTGAGTGAGCACTCAGTCTGGCAGTATGTCCTTATGCTTTAATAAGAGCAATCATGAAGCCAAGCTCATCTCAGCGTGGCACAACAGAGTGACTGTAAGAGAGAAGAGGAGTGAGAAGACAAGTGTCAGCGAGACAGCAGGCAGTAGTGAGATGCAGAGAGCAAAAGGAAGGGAGGCAGTCCTTAAAACTTCCAGTAAATGCCTGGTTTCACACAATCCCCCCCTCTGTTGTATAATCGGAAATCTTTGTTTTGACAGTGAAACCTTCCGAGAAAGCATGACACAGCAGTTAAATCCTCAGTGTCTCCTATAGACACAGGCATTGCTGGCATTATAGTGGAGATGTTGATCCAACGTGCAGGCAGAAAATGTTATCACAGTTAAGAGTAAAGCCTATGTCTGTAATGACAACCCAGCTTTAATATTGTAACTGTAAACTACTTCCTGATTTAGCCGTTGAAACTAACATATATGGGCATTGCTATGTAGGTTGAGACTCTTTTTAGGCTGCATTTCCAATATTTTCAAAGAATCCCAGCTAGGACATGGAGATCAGCCATCATGTTTGTTGGCAATCTAACATTTCTTTGGACAATAGATGGAAGTTAGGGTTTAAATCTCCCTGTCTTCTCTCTCTCTCTTCCTGCCTTTCTCTATAGCATCAATAGGTCTGTTGGTAGATTCTTCATATGTGAGCTGTCTGCTGGCCTCAGGGTGATCACTGCTCCACCAGTACCTATTGCTATTAGGCATTCAACTAAGATAAAGTTGATAGCGTGTGACAAGTGCACCAAAAGGGTTTCTCAAAATGCCTGAGGCAAGAAATTTGGCTAAAAACTTGATTTATTGTAGATGTTCTGTTGGAGGAGTGATCACTCTGGGCACCCATGAAAAGTCAATGGAAATGACAGTCTATGTCTAAATTGGTGAAAACATACCATGAAGCACATTTTGCAAGTTCAGATTTAGAGTAAGGAAAGTGAAGCAAGATATAAAAAAGGAGTAAAAATAAAAAAAAAGACTAAAGGATCATTGCAGAGGGAATTAGAAAATAAGAAAGAGGAATGAGGCACAAGACATGCTAAGCAAGCTGCAGAGGAATAATTGAGAAAGAGTGACTTTTATGAAATTAAAATGGTCATGGAGTACAAATAAAGCACTAATCAACATATTTTTTCAAGGAAACAGTATATTTATATAAACAGTCAAAGGACACACCCTGTAGTCTTCATCCCTCTGTCAACCAGCTGTGTTGTTACCATTTTACAGTAAAGCAGGAAGCTGCAGCAAGAAATACCGACAGAGAATATGCTGCAGCATTTACAGCACACATACTGTATATTCCCATGATACAATATTTACACTGACTGAAGTCAATACATTTTACACTCACAAACACACACACACACACACACTCACATACACACACACACACGCTACACACACATTCTTTGTTGTATTCTCTGTGAATCGGGTTGTGTTTTTAGCTGTGCATCTCTTTGAAGATGAAAGGCTACTTGGCCTTTCTACCCACCTCTGGCCGAAACCTTTGATAACACACTGACCAATGCACACACACACACACACACACACACACACACACATGCATTTCCACTTCAAACATTCCTTTCCACTTCCGTCTCAATCCTAGGGCACTTGCTTGTGCAACACATACAAAGACAAATGGCACTTACCATGTCTGAATAGATTAGCTCTTCACTCTACAACCTTGTTGGAAGTGGATTTGTGTGCACCCTTGTTTCTGTGCCCAAGTGTGTGTGTGTTGACCTATCTCTTGTAGTAAATTGCCTGACTGATTTGGCCCTATATAAGCTAGTTGTTTTTTATGCCCAGTATTGATTATTAGTCCAATTACCCTTAGTTTACAGCCATTCTTGCCTTGCATCCTCCCTTCCGTTCCTCCTCCTTGTACCCTTGTTCACGTTCTTTTGATTAGATATGACTGGTACAGGGAAGTGACGGAAGAAAGGAAGGAAGCAAGGAAGGTCCTTTCCGTGACTTTGTGATCAACTGAAATTAAAATTTGTTAAATCTATGTTTACAGAAATAATGAAATAATGACTGATCTTAGAATGATTGTGAAATCACGCTCTCTTGAAATGGTATGTCTCCCAGTTTAAAATGTGTTTTGAGGCAACTGTGAAAAATTATTGCAACTCCCATCAACTGTCACATTCAGATAATTAAATACTGTAAAGGACAGTCTAGAGGCACTACCTTCAGCTCTGTCATTGTCTAGAGTTGTGCTGTATGGATTTCTGATATGAAGCTATGTGTGTGACATTTTCTTCACCTGTTTTGATGTTACATGATGTTAAATGGAATGTCTTTAGAAGGAATAATTTGATATTAATAATCTCATTAACACCTTTGCTGGTAAAGGTAGGGTGTACTATTAATATGAGAAAGCACTCATAATTATGCAGATACATTAAATATGAAATAGTTGAATCATGGCAATAGAGGAAAGCAAGGAGACAAGAAAAGATAAGTTGAGAGTTTGGAGAAGAGATGAAGCGATTTGGTCAGTGATGTGGACAGAGATAATTAGCCACATTTAGCTGAAGTCAGCAGGAAAGCAGACGGAGAGAGTGGGCAAAAAAGATTGTGTTTGTCTAATGTGTTGGTGTCCCATGAGGAAGGGGCAGTGCGGAGATTGTGTAATAGCAATATTGCTTAATGTGATTCTGCTTAATCATTTGTGTTCCTCTGCACACAGTGCAGGTTGTATGTCTGCGTGTTTACTGTGTGTGTGTGTGTGTGTGTGTGTATTTAGTTTAAGTGTAAAAGATGTACTGTAGACATCATCTCTGTCCCTGACAAGGAAGGCATTGTTTTCCATTGGTTATTCCAAATGACCTACTTTCCAGCGTGCATACGTGAATAAAATTATTCTCACTCAATATGTTTGATCTCCAACCAGCGCCTGTTCGCTGTGCAGATGTGTGTATGTGCTTTTGTCATCTGTGTGTCTATTTTTGCATGTGTCTGTGTACATGTGTGTTTGTCAGTGTGAGCTGTGATACATTTACATTAAAGAGAGAAGAGAGGGGGGAAAAAAACAATCAATCAGGCTCCTCCCTTGGCCCTGTTACCAAGGTGATACAGAGATTCTATCAATGAGCCAAGGTCCCTGTTGCCATGGAAACACTTATGAATGAGAAAGGGCCCAGTAACCGTGGAGACGGTGTGAATGAGGAACTGCTTCATCGGCCTGACACTGTTTGTGACGGCAGATGCTGTTTAGAAGCTGAAATATTTATGTCTGTCATCGTATTACCATCATCATCATTATCATCGTCATCATCGTCAATTTTCATCATCATCATCATCATCATCATCATCACTGTCATTGACATCATCATCGTCATCATTGTTATCAGCATTATTACTATATTCACAGAAACAGATTACATGAATTAATGTGTAATTGCACCGAAAGGATTTTACTCATATGGTTTCCGTATTGTATCCCCAATAATGCAGAGATATAGACCTAATTTTTCATATACACACGTATGTGTGTGTGTGTGTGTGTGTGTGTGTGTATATGTGTATTTGTTCATGTCTGTACACAGTGAGATACTTGCTCTGTATTTCCAGGTAGATATGCTGTAGGTTATTCCTTTTGGAAAAATCCAACTGTCAGCAGCATTAAACTGTTCCTCCACACATGCATTTACACCCATACACCTCAATTTATGGTGTATATATACATATATGCTTTAAGCTTAATACTGTATGTCCCCACATTTTGAACATGGAAGTCACAAGACTGGCTAACTATCATCTTATTTATAGTTCTCCACTGATCACTCTCTCTCTGAATTTTGTTGCTGGTTCATTATTTTGACTTTTCCTGTCTTTCCTCTGTAATTTCTATCTATCTATTCATTGCATTTCTTTCCCCTTGTGCATACATCACCTTCCTCTTTCCCTTTATTGCCATCCTCAATTGCATTAGTGCAGTGTTCTGTGTTGCCATGCATCTTCTAGCCTAATGTATCCTTGAGCAAAACACTAAATCTTTACCTGCGGGTGATGTTGTGTAGCTGAGCCTGCATTCTGACCTCCCTGTGAGGCAGAGTTCTCAACAATATAATTTTGTTATTAAGAGTAGCACTATATTTATTTATTGAAAATACAACATGTCAGAGTAATACAATGTCATTTACGTTCCAGAATAAATACCATAAAACAACCAACCCTAAAAACCTCAAAATAGCAGTACTGTCAAAGTATTATGTATATCATTGTGTAAATCCCTTAATTGTCATCCTTTACACAACATTTGATGAGTGGGACATTTGAAAAATAAACTAGTTAGTGCTCCAAAGTTGACAGAATTCGTAATGAAGACATTGTTTCTAGATGACCTCAAACATATCTTTGGCATTTCTGAACTGCAATATCTTGTTAATTATTAGCCGCTATATACACTGATACAGTATATTGGCAATAGGCTAATAGTGGCCAGTATTTTCGCCCCAGACGATAGAAGTCTAGCTCTATATTTTGCATTTGTATGCATCACCTCCAGTAATTTATCTGAATGTTTTGTATTTCTTTGCACATGTCAGAATATAGGATTCAGTGAGTTGCTCAAGGGCACTTCTCCATAATTTTTTAGCTACACACACATCTGAAGTACAGTGTTGCCTCGTGACCAAACCAGGAACCTCTCACTTACAAGTCAGCCTCTGATGAGGTATTTGATATCACACAATGTCATTACAAGGACCCTAGCCTACACTAGTGATGGAGCACCTACCACAGGGGGGGCTTCCTGGTAATGCTATACAGCATTCAAAGCCACAACTGAGTATACCTTCACCCATAGATCCTGGGTCGGTGTCACGTTTCCCTTTCTGCCAATTTTGTAGGTTTCCAAGCAAAGCAGGCTGACTTCAAACCTGTGATTAAGGCTCTGCTGTGTCACTGGGCCTCTTTGTGGAATAGAGGAAGTGGAAATGTGTCAGAGAGACCGAATGAGAGAGAGGGAAGAGGGAGAGAAGTGGGAAGGAGGATGATTCACAGTGTGCGTCAGACGAGGGTACTGACTGGAAGTCTGGCAGCACAAGGGAACATCTTAACCCTCTCAAGTACACACATACACACATGCTGTTTACAAGTCTTTATTCAGATGATGAGCGGCGATGCAGGTGCTGCAACACACACCACAACACGTTTACTCTGCAGTCCCGGCGGCAGCTTGAAGGAAAACATTTTAAACGAATAAAAATAGGCAGAAATAAGCAAGTCAGCATCTCTGAATCTCACCATCTGGCAGTGCTCCCTCTCTCTCTTTTCCTTTCTTTCTCTCTCGTTCTGTCTCTCCATGCCTCTAACTTTCTCTCTTCTACCCTCCCTCTTTGTCCTCCCATCTTCCCTTCCCTCCCTGTCACTCCATCTCTCCTTTTTCATTTTATAGTCCCTCTGTCATCCCGATACAAAACACTCTCCCTTCAGCCCATCCCTCTCTCACCCTGATACACTTCTCTATCCTACTTCACTTGTCAGCTCTATTGATCAGCTCAGCTCTTACAGGATTTACATACAGTGCTCACCCAGTTGCTTGTAATGACCTGGCATGGGTGTTTGTAAAAGTGTGTGTATGAGAGAGACAGAGGAAAACTGGAAGAGGCTGACTGACAGTGACAAGCTTGACTAGCTTAAATATTGATTGCCTTTGCACGCTTTTGTGCATTTGTCTCTTTCCCTTTAGGATCCTGTCCACTGTGGGTTCAGATTTCGACTTGCGGACCCTCAGGGCTGTGCGAGTATTGAGGCCCCTCAAACTGGTGTCCGGTATTCCCAGTAAGTCAAAACTCTTCTTTGAACTAACTATGACATTGAAAAATAAAGACTTTTTACAGCCTCCTGCCTTTATCCCAAACAGCTTCTTTGTTATTCCTTAGTTGAGAAAATTACATTTTTTTAAGTGCAGAACGGTTTCAGATTTTATTGGAGGATCAAAATAGCATGGAGAAGCATTTTGTGTCAAGGTTTTATGCAGCTTCTGTGTTGTTCTGCATAATGCACCCAAAGTGTTCCAACAAAAGTGGTTCTTCAATGCACTCTGCTCCTTTTTTAAATGTTATAGTGGCAGTAGTGTTCCAGCACCACTGCAGTGTTATTAATAGCTTGGACGCCACTACAGGGCTGAACAGGCAAACCAAGGCTTACTCATCATAAAAGTCACTAAGCTTCCTGTGAAAACTAAATTCGAGTTCCATTCCAATATACATTATACATATACATTTGAAAAGTGTGATTGGTTTCCACAAAACATTTCACATGAAATTAAAACATACTACAAGATGTTGCCTTTGAGACCTTTATTTTTTGTTAGAAAACATTTTTGACAATTAACCTTGGGTATGGTTTATTTTACCTCAACTAAATGTGTAGCATTTTGCTGACTATATTGTGTGAGCACAGATTAAATCCCTCTATCATATACTGTAGTGTGTACCAGGTAATATGCAGCCTCCTCCAATGGGTGCAGGCAGCCTCCTCCAATGGGTGCAGCAAAATGGCTAATAGTGTAATCTGAGCATCTTGGTATAGTTGTGTGATATAGTCATAAACTGATGGTCTTATCATATCTATGGTTTTTCAGTTTCAAACCGTTATTATCATTATGACAACACTCACATTAAACAGTGAAAAAAAGGACCAGCTGGTAGTGGAGGACATGCAGGGATTTGTTTTTAGAGGGTTTAACTACTTAATAATTGGGGAGGTTGCAGCTTTTTGTCTTTCAGATCCCTGTACCCAAATCTAATTGTTGAAAACACATTGAAATGAAAATTCATGATGGATAATTATAATTGTAAAAATCTTATATATATAAATACTGTATACACTGTGTCCTCCAGGCTTACAGGTGGTGCTCAAATCCATCATGAAGGCCATGATTCCTCTGCTGCAAATTGGCCTGCTTCTTTTCTTTGCCATCCTCATGTTCGCCATCATTGGCCTGGAGTTCTACATGGGCAAATTCCATACAACCTGCTTTGACAATCACACAGGTACAGGGAGTGTTTGTGTGTGTGTGTGTATGTTTGCCAATAGTGCAGTCAGGATTAATTTGCTAACTGTTTGCCCCAATGAAGACTGCGCCTGTTCCGGTTGAGGTAGACTTTAAATAGTCCCAGTGCTAAAATTAGAAAAGCAATTTAGCTCAACAAAATAACATTTTTGGCGTTAAATTGTTTGTGGTGCTTCCATTACATGTTTTTGTGATGGGAAAGGCAGTTTCCACAGATGTAGTCGAATTCATTGCAAATATCTGTATAATTTTCCCCTGTTTCCCTGTATGGTGTTGAGATTCTAAATTACATTCCATCCTTAAAGAATTCAAAAAGTTGAAAACGTGTTCTTTGTTTGCCTATTTAGCAGTTATGATGAGTCTCAAATGTCTATAATTCAAGCAAGTTGGCCTATTTTGCTCTGTCCTGACTATTTTACGTCACCTATACCTTGTTTTTTGTAGGCTGTTCCCTCATATATTTAATATAAAAAGGAAGGGGCCAATGGATAGCATTCACTATTCTTTCAAAACAAAAGGCACGCATATGCAAATATATTGTTTGTTTTGTAACACCTCCCCACCTTCATCTACGTTAAGGTGAGATCCGAGAAGAGTTTCCATGTGGGACAGAGCCTCCGTCACGACTGTGTCCAGATGGCACCATGTGTAGACAGTACTGGCTGGGACCAAACTATGGCATCACCCAGTTTGACAACATCCTGTTTGCTATCCTCACCGTCTTCCAGTGTATCACCATGGAGGGCTGGACTGACCTGCTCTACTATGTATGTATCCCTGAACAGTGTTTGGAACACATTTACACACTCAGTGATCCACTTCAGCCTGCCCAGGAAAACGTGTATAGAAAGCCATGCATCTAGTAAAGCAGGGATGAAAGACACTGAAGGAACCTGCTACTGTTGAAGGGATTTTAGGAATGGGCTACTGGGTAACCTTTCTCAAGAATAGAAAGGATCGTACACGTGAAGAGGATGATAACCCAGAATGCAAAACCCATCAGTCCTTGTCATGGATGGGCTGCACCAGCAGACAAACACTGTAGCCAATGAATTAGATTCAGAGTGGAAATTATGCAGTATCAGTTTGTTTTCCATGTTGACTCTGTTTTTAGAGACAATGCCTTGGTTTGGCATTAGTATTTCCATTATTATCATATTTGGTGGACATTTTGTGTGGATAAAACTGCCACACAAAATCTAAATTAAATACCTAGTCAAATGCAACTGAACTTGAGTTTTATGTTCAACGTGTCCGTCAATAGTCGCAATAGTATTTTCTCTCAAAAGTCTTAGGCTGCACAACCAAACCATCCAAGATTTTCTCTCATAAAATACTAAAATCCAAGTGTAATCTAATAATTTTCACCTGTGCACCCTGTGCGTCTGCCCATAAAATAGGTACCAGTTCTTGAACAGTCATTACTCATGCCCAAGACTGACTAGTTCCCTGCTGTCAGTGGCAACGGTTGCTAGGAGACCAGAGGTAGATGAGGGTCTTTGAGTGTTACTGTAGTCGTCTCTTTTCCCATCTCGTCTTCCTCTCAGTCCATCTTATTCTTTCTTTCTTTATTCCTTCTTTTTTTCTTTATTTCTTTCTTATCTTTCTTGCCTCCCTTCCTTCCTCTCTTCCTTCCTCTCTTCTCCCTCTCACTCTGTGTCTCTCTCTCCCTGGTTCTCTCTTTCCCGGTGCTGCTCTATATTTAAAAGGGCCTGTTCAGCCCAAGTTATTCTTGCAGCTGCTGGGGAGGGGAGTGATAAAAGTTTAATGGTAGAAAAAAGGGTCTGCGGTACATTGGGTACACAGCGGCATTGCCAGCTTACATGCAGGAAAAAGGAAAGATGGAGGATGGAGGAGACAGGGGGACGATAGACAGGGAGGCTATGAGAAAGAGAGCACAAAGAGAAGAGGGGTTCTGGAGGTGGGAAAGGGTAAAATGAAGAATCAATGTAGAGGCTGATCTGTGACAGTGAGAAGGAATGGAAAGTTTGCACAGAAAAAGGTAGGGAGGAGGGAAGATAAGAAGGTAAGAATGAAGGAAGTAATGAACAAATGAACAAACATCAAACTGAGTTAAATAAGAATGGGAAAAGCAGGAGAAAGGGGTCCCAAAGTAGGATGCAAAAGAAGAGAGAAAACAATAAGGAAGGACAGTAAGATGGTTCAGACAGAGAGGAAGAGACCAAAGCATTTGTTATACATTATTTACTCTACACTGAGCAGCTAAATAGAGTGGCAGATATGCATTTACTTATTGAGATGACTTAAAGCAAAATCATGTCAGCCCTGCTGTTGTTTATATTTCCAACAGCAGTGGACAGCACTTTTGAGTCCACTGGCCTCTATTTTTCTTTAATGACCACATTGTCTGGACATTTAATGATGAGTTTAAGGCAAATTTTATGACATGATGTTCGCTCCAGATGTTTTTTTTAATTATATGAAAAGCTTTTGAGAGTGAGTATTTAAGACACATACCATGTGTGCAGTACCTGGTTGCAAATAAATGCACCTTAATTTGACAAGCGGGCCTAAAAAATTGCATTGGTATTTATTTTAGCGCATGAGTGCCGAGACAGACATTAACATACCCTTACCTTTCACGCAGACAGGCCAAAACATATGCCATTGCAGTTATTTCAGGTTGTACAGTCATTCTACCTGTGCCTGTTTCACGGATTTATTCTACGTGTTCTAAACCAGCCCACAGCCTAGTGGTCATACATATTATATATTCTTCTTTTGATGGAGTCTCAAGAATGTCTCAGGCAATCAAATATTTGGTCATTATGAGTCGTGGCAAATTTCCCAGTGCTTGCTTTAATAAACTGTTAAGTGACCTTTCTGTTAGCTTAGATGCTATTATATCAAGTTCAGAGGCGAAGAGCAAAACATTGATTACTCTGTCTGATGCCTGTGTGTGTGTGTTTCCAGAGCAACGATGCCTCAGGGAGTGCATGGAACTGGATGTACTTCATCCCCCTCATCATCATCGGCTCCTTCTTCATGCTCAACCTGGTGCTGGGTGTGTTGTCAGGGTAAGTGTCTGTCTGTGAGAGAGTGCTTGTGACAAAGATGGTGTAAAGGTTGTTTATTCATCATTTTTCATCTCATATACATTGATAGATAGATTTTGAAATTGATTTTAAAATGTTTGTAGTCTATTGTCGCACTATAAATGCAAGGTATCTATATTAAAATGGCCAATACATTTGTGTGGTGTGTGTGTGTCCCTGCAGGGAGTTTGCCAAGGAGAGAGAGCGTGTGGAGAACAGGAGTGAGTTCCTGAAGCTCAGAAGACAGCAGCAGATTGAAAGGGAACTCAATGGCTATCTGGAATGGATCTGCAAAGCTGGTATGTACAATATACTGCATGTGTGGTTCATTTTTCACACACAAAGACACATTAAACCATAAAAACATATTGCAAAAAAATACCTGTTGTATTCTATCATAATACATTTTGTATTTTTTAATAATCAGTCCATCAGGCATGTTGTAGATATAGATATTTTGAATGCATTTATTATCAAAGATTATCATAATAGTTTTTACACGTTAAAATGTTGGAGTGATGTCAGTATGTTATTAAAGCAAAATCAACACTTTGTGTTGGTGCTTCACAGTAAAGGCCTATAAACACAGAGGTTTTTGTGGACAATCACAGTTCACAACCAAAAAATTCAATTATGAAGCTTTAATTATCAGACACGCATACTGTAGCTGCTGTATGCAGATAGATGTATTTTCTCCAGTTCTAGTTTTTCTGTCCCCAAAGTTGCGGTGTCATCTCTTGCCTTTCAAATTATACAAATTCAGTACTTCAGTGATGCATGTCTACTGGAACCTAATATACCCCTGTGGCGAGGTAAAGTATAGGTGTAGCTCTCTTCAGAATGTTATATAAACAAAGTTGAATTATAGCACTTGTACAGTTAAATATGTGAACAGCCTTAATCTACATTGCTGTGGCACTTGTTTGATGCTTAGACAGAGAAGACCCACTGTTTGCCCTTCGTTCTCTTTCTCTCTCTTGTCTTTTTACTCTGACCAATCTGCTGAAGGCAGGAAAGATGTAGAGAATATAAGAGGAATGGAGGGTTGGATGTTGGAAGGTGCGGATAAAGGGGCAGATAGAAAGGACAGACCTTTGATCTTCTTGAAAAGACAATCTACATAAAAACAAGGAAGCTAAAAAACAAAGGAGGGAGGGATGAGTAACGAGCACAGGTGCAGGCCAAAGACGTCCCAGTTTTAATTAAAATGAGAAATGACAATTGATGATAAGAAAGATTGATAGATTTTGTGGAAGTCATCAAAGATAAATTTAATGTGGCTGTATACTGTATTAACATTTTTGTTTGTGTGTTTTGTAGAAGAGGTCATCTTGGCGGATGATGACAATGAAAATGATTATGATGGTATGAATTTACAGATATTTGTTTGTGCATGCAAGAATGTGATTTTTTACAGATTCAAGGACACTAATAAGTATTATAGATTAAACACACATGCTTTTTTTCTAATACAGGCTCCCATAGGAGAGCCACAAAGAACCATAAGAGCAAAGCTGAGCTTCTAAACCCAGAGGAAGGGGAGGGAGATCTGGCAGTAGGTAAGATACATACACACACTCTCTCTCACTCTCTCGCTCTCTCACACACACACACACTCAAAGGCAAACCACAGGAACATACAAATGCTATCTTATCTTGCATATCAGCATTACCTGACCCTCCTCTCCTTCCCTCTCCTTCCCTCTCCTGTCCTCCGCTGCTCTGCACTCCTCTCCTCCTGTTACATGTTTTGCCCTGTTCCCAACCCCCCACATTTTCTACCTTTCCTTTCTCTAACCTGCCCTTGTTACGTCCTCTTTGCTTCTCTCCTCCAACCCCTCTTTCTCCAGACCTCTCATGCAGAGCAGTTCTCCCTGTTTTCTCATAAGACAAATTATTTTGTATTTTCTATGTAGTGATATGTTGTGTACATTGTGTAATTGGGGGATCACAATCTGCTAAGAAGAGTACAGATCATATACTACCAAAACTGAATCATGCATCACTATTTACTTAAAAATAAACAGATATTGAAAGTGCTTGTTAAACTTATTGGAATATTCCAACAAGCAAAAAGTCAGTACTAAATATTATTTTCCTTATTGGTCTTGATAGATATGCAAAGATGGTGGTAAATGAAAGAAGCTCTCTTATATGTATCTATTTACAAAGATACTAAATGAACACAACCACACCAATAAACCATTGTTCACTTTACTGTAAAGCTAACAATATACAATGTGCTTTGCTTTCCCTTCCAGGGTCACCATTTGCCCGTGCCAGCTTGAAGAGCTCCAAGCTCGAAGGATCAACTTTCAAGCGGCGGGAGCGACGGCTACGCTTCTTAATCCGACACATTGTTAAGTCCCAGGCCTTCTACTGGACTGTACTGTGTTTGGTGGGCCTCAACACAATGTGTGTGGCAGTAGTGCACTACGACCAGCCACCTCCACTTTCAGAATTTCTATGTGAGTAGGAGGGAGGGGGAAACTTGCATGCTTAGTGCAAGCATGCCCAGATTATCTCCACAAATGCACAAATACTCTTATCGCAGATTACTAGAAGGGAGTGGGTGAGCAAATTTTTAAGTAAATGTGACAAAATCCACAAAAGAGCTGACCCATACGGTTATCACAAGCACATCCAAACATACATCTTCCTTTCACACAGATTCTCTCTGTGTTTCGCTCTAATTTTTTACAGATATTCACAAATGGGATGAAATTAAATTACATGAGAAAACATTTGGTTTCTAGAATGGTTCACTGTTTTATACTTCACCCAAATGGTGTAACCCAGGCTACAAAACAACACAGTGAGAGGTTGAGCTTTGAGGATGAGTGAAAAAATATCTTTGCTAATTTAAATTACACAGAATTATTTAATTATATCTATAATGTATAATGTATTTGATATAAGTGATTCTATATGATTCTATTTCAGATGCATAGTCAAATACATGTATCATAAAACACTACCCTTCCTTACAGACATGGATGGATGGATGGATTGGTGGGTGGGTGGATAATTTGCAGATACAAGTTGATGGATACAGGGATTGATGGTCTCCTCTCCTCTCTTCTTGTCTTCGTCCCTCCATGTAGATTTCGCTGAATTCATCTTCCTGGGGATATTCTTGACGGAGATGTTTGTAAAGATGTATGGCCTGGGCAGGCAGGCCTACCTCAACTCCTCCTTCAACTGCTTCGACTGCATTGTGAGTCCCACAGCACTTAGGGATACAAACCCCCCTCTCCGCTGCCACACACACACACACACACACACAATTAGACCTTACAGACACACACAACCAAAAATGCATTGATGATTTGCTGATGTGTGCACATTATTTGCTTATTATGATGAATAAACACATGCTTGCGTATGCTTGTATTTGTATTAGGTGATATGTGGTAGTATATTTGAAGTGCTGTGGTCCATCATCCAGCCGGGCACATCGTTTGGCATCAGTGTGCTACGAGCTCTCAGGTTATTGAGGATCTTCAAAGTCACCAAGTGAGTCTACTGTATTATAGTTTTTATTATTTTTCATATTCATATAATGTTACACTCAGTTTAACACACACTGTCTATTTTTGTCAGGTACTGGGCATCTTTGCGTAACCTTGTCGTCTCTCTGCTCAACTCCATGAAGTCCATCATCAGCTTACTCTTCCTGCTCTTCCTCTTCATAGTTGTCTTTGCCCTGCTGGGCATGCAGCTCTTCGGAGGACAGTCAGTGCTGTTTTCCTTTAACTTGGCTTCTATCTCTGTGTTTTCCTCTCCTTGCTTTTTAATACTCATTTGATTTTCTACTAAGAGATTAGTTTCTGTTCATTGCCAGGTTGGCTAGGTAATTTTTTGAGTAGTTTTACAGGGGAAAAAATGGTTCTACTTGTACTGTAAGATGCTTCTGTGTTTTTGCCCTCACACTTCTCAGACTTCTCTTTTCCATCTCTTTCTCCCATTTGATTTTTTTGTCCTGCTAGGTTTAATTTTGAAAATGGCACTCCTCCGACCAACTTCGATACCTTCCCCGCAGCAATAATGACAGTGTTCCAGGTGAGGAGAGGAGACGATGTAAAGGGGAGGAAGGGAGGGAGAGGCTGGTGGAGGGAGGGAAGCAGAATGGTGGGAGAAGACAAGGGCTGGATTTGCACACGAGGAAGTGATAACATGTAGAATGCTACTTTTGAATTCTTAAATGTCATTCGTCAAAAGCATAATTGTGCTAAAGCTTGTTTACACGTTTACAGTGTGAATGTGTGTGAGGGTGACTGTGTTTTTTGACTGTAGCATTTTAAATGAATACATATTGTGTATGTGTGTGTTTATGTATGCTATATCAGCATAAGTAATCATCAAATCGCTATGCGTACGTGTACTACGTGTGAATATGGCCTTCTCTGACTCTGTGTGTGTGTGTGTGTGTGTGTGTGTGTGTGTGTGTGTGTGTGTGTGTGTGTGTGTGTGTGTGTGTCAGATCCTGACCGGCGAGGACTGGAACATGGTGATGTATGATGGCATCAAATCTCAGGGAGGAGTCAACAAGGGCATGGCCTTCTCCATCTTCTTCATCGTACTCACACTTTTTGGCAACTGTATCCCTTGACAGTGAAAATGCAAAGAAGCGCACTCACACATGTACTGAAAATAAAGAATTTGCAATTACGTTTTAATTTTTTGTTTCAGTTACTGACTTTAGACTGAATACACAACCATGCAAATGCATTTGCATATGTACATACACAGATATTGACACTTTAGTTTATCTTAATCACCATAAACTGGTAAGGGATCTGTGACAGAGATGTTATTTTAACATGAATGATCTGTTGGCTATGACCTTGTTTCTTATAGCATCTATCCAACAGATCATTCTTCCAAGATACCAAGTGTTTAAGCCAATTACTGTATGTGCATGCTGTATACACACAAACAAACAAACTCCTTCATGCTGGATTTCCTTTAACTCCGTGTTCAGACACTCTGCTGAATGTGTTCTTGGCTATCGCTGTGGACAATTTGGCCAATGCACAGGAACTGACCAAGGTACACTACAGTCCAATTTTACTTAAAACACCAAAAATCACACAAGTTATGTTCCTCTACTCAATGAATTCCTTCTGTTTCCCTCATTTACATTATTCTCACCTCATTCATCTCTTGGTTTTTATTTCCTTCCTAATCTCTCTCTCTGCAGGATGAACAGGAGGAAGAGGAGGCTGCCAGTCAGAAGATCGCCCTGCAGAAAGCCAAGGAGGTGGCTGAAGTCAGCCCGCTGTCTGCTGCCAACCTCTCCATTGCAGCGTGAGTTTCTGTCTCTATTACTGTTGCACTCCTGTTTTTGTATCCATTTTAGAACTTTTCCACACCAACCAGGAGTTTTAGGGCAGAACATGTGCACATATCTTTAAAGAAACTCATTCAGCAGTTTTTGGAATGAGGAAAATTGTTGATAAACCTCTGTCATCTGTTTAGGTTTGGACCCTTACCACATCACTTCATCAGGTATCAGTCTGACAATGGTGATGTTATACAGTGAGTCTCATAGAACTTGGCCCACTTCAGAAGATTATATTAGAATACCGACCTAAAGTACGCTCCTTAAAGTTGCTTAAGTTTGGAACCACACTGACATTCGGAAATACCACCTTAATCACTGATTATAATTTCAATTTAAAAAGAAGGACTGTGTTGTCAGTGCTGCAAATTGTTGACTACATTACATTAATTGTCCAAAGTGATTTTGTTCTATTTTAGTTTTAAATGGAACAAATTCACACCAGACTAGGTGTGGGAAGACTGTATGCAGAAATTCTACATGTAAAGTTTTTGTGTATTTTCACCACATTTTCTCATCACAGTGGTGTGAAACAGCTTTTACTCTGCAGTCTTTTATGTGCACATTCAGCCACACTATTCATATTCATCAACACAGTAACAACTAAATATCTTTAAAATATTGCCTTGCTTGGAATAAAGGATCATCCAGTTTTTTACATCCATAGGTAGACATGCACAGTTAAAGCTATGTTTTTTTTTTATCTGACAACGGTAAATTTAGTGATAAAGTAAAACATGCATGTACTTGCTTCTTTCTCCCTCTGTCATCTTCTCCTTCTCTCCTCCCTTTCTCTTTGTCACACTGTTTTGTGCATACTAAAACACACACGCACAAGCCAGTGTTGGATTGATCTGGGCCAGCCCTCCTCTGGACAGGAGAGAGAGTCTTTGATCTCTTTTCTCTGTATACACAGGGGTCTTTCCTTTCACTCCTGGTAAAGTTCACACACTCTCACTCATAGACACACACATACCACACTGTGGTTTGTCCCTAAAAAAAAAGCACAACAGGGGAGCCCAAGTCTGCTTAGAAATACCACACACACACAACACGTACACACAGTTCTGACCTTTACGGCTTTGATACATCATTCCCTCGGCCCACTTTATATCATACACATATTATCAAACATGCCCAAGAGATAAAGCTCATAACATGTTCATCATTTTGTGAATCCCACTTTCTTGCTATTGTATGTGGTGTATGTACTGTACTTCACTGTGTTGTGAGCATTTGTGTCTGTGTATCAGTAAACTTTATTTTACCTGACAGTCCTATGAAGGTTAAATATTTATTTTTCAGTACAATGCACATGTATCTGTGTGTGTGTGTGTGTGTGTGAGAAAGAGAGAAAGAGTGTGTGTTGGTTTAGTTAGAAAAGCTACACATGCTGAACCAGTATCCTGCAGCAAACCTTTTAAGGATGAAACACCTACCCAGAAAACTAGCCACCTGCACCTGTATATAGAAAATATGACAAATGTCTCAACATCCTTTTGTTCTTTCAAACCTAAGAAGCTAGGGTAGAGTTGATTCTTGGATTAGATTTTAGTTAATTGTTTTTAATATACTGTATCGCAGAAGTAGCAATGCAGGACAGCAGTGTGCGTTACTGTAAATCCAAATCCCTCATGTCTATAGTACAAAAAAGGAAGACATTGAAATTCCAATGGAGATAGTCCTTGTTTTTCCAAGCATTTTAAACTTGGGGACATCAGTGGTGCATGAAGAATCTCTTAAGAAGATATTTTATGGTGGATTCAGGAAAGAGGCTGCCATGAAAGCTACATAAAACCCATGGAAAACAGTTGTAAGGCTACATAACACTAACTCTCAAAATGACGCAGTGTACCCTTAAACAGCCATACAATCTACATACAAACAGATTGCAGGAATACAGTAACAATTTTAGTTTTTAATCACTTTACTGTTGAGAGTCTACAAGGCTGGAAGGAGTTTCACTACTAAACTTTGTGTAACCCTCTGTGGGGTTTATCCTCATCAGCATAGGCTGACAGTGTGAATACATCATATCTTTTAGTGCAATGTTTTTGCAATGTGCACACAAATCACAATGACAAATGCATGTTCTCATGTATGGTAAACACATGGTACCATAATTTGTTAGAGATTTTTGAAAGTGAGGAAATAATTCTGTAGTTTTGTTTTTGTAGTGTAATGTAGTGTAATCTTGAGAGGGATATTAGATATAAAAGAGGCAGAATTTGATGGACTGTGATAGTGAAGAGAGAAAAGGGCAAACAGCACTTAATAAAATAATATAAACACTGGTGGAAAAGGAGGGAAAGAAATGGAGAATTAACAAGAGTGTAATTAACTGGAAAGATAGCTAGAAATATTTAAAAGTAAATTTCTAATTAAAGATACTGTACAGACAAATAGGAACATCACAGATAACGCTAGGAGTTTGGAAACATATTATAAAAGATGCAAAGAATGATCAGGACAGAACAGCAGTAGTCACGCAGGGGAAGTGATGATGCAAGAAAGATGAAATTTGTGAGATTGCAAAAAGGAGGACAGTGAAAATAGGATTGTTTTAGATTCACAGATGTAACAAGCTGCTGAGTTAGTGTGTGTGAATGTCTGGGTGTATGTGTTTTGTGTGTGTGAAGGGTTGCATTCCAAAATGCTAAATCTCTTTGGGAAAAGATTTTACAATTTCTTGAGATTTGTTCAGTTTTTGCATTTCAGGAATGTATTTTCCTTATTTTAGTAATTCAGTTTTTTACAGCACATTTTATTTGAATAGTGACCATTTTTCAGGGTAAACAACATACTGTTTTCTAAATGGTGGATGGATAGCCCATTTTGGAATGAAATCCTCCTTCTGTTCTTTCGTGCCATCTCACTCACCAGCTGTTTCCCTCCTCAGCAACAAAGTACACAGTGAGTGTCACAACGCTACCGACCCCTTTCTGGACTGGTATTTATTTATTTGTTTATTCATTTCTGAATCCCTTCTGTTTATTGACTTTACAACCATTCCTTGCTTTCTTTTGTGTTTTAGAACACCCTACTTTCCTTGTCCCTTTGTTTCTAACTGTTTTATGAAGTACATATCTGGCTTTCTTTATCTGTTTTTTGTGTTGGCTCATTTTTAAGAGTACATTTTCTGTTGCCTGCACCTCGCAGTATGGCTGTTGCTTTACTATGGTTGACTATTGGCCCTGAGAGAAAGGGGAGTTAAAGTTGATTACTGGTAGAAGTTTTGGAGGGTAAGAAAGGAGATGGTCACTGACAGTTTTTGGGTGTTTCTGTATCAAGTAGATAAAAAAACTGCTCAGTCACTGTAACCAATAACTTTATTATTGTGATCATTGTGACTTTTAAAGTGGCAATCTTGAAGATTTTCATTTAAATGAATGTCTATTATTTCACTATCTATCGCCGCATGAGTTAACACAATGGTGATTGAGCCTATGGCCCACTGATGAAATTACATGAAAGCCCTTGCATTTACAGTATTTCGAACTGGGTGTCTGTGGTGACATTCCAGGGAAAAATGCTGTATTAAGTTACTGCCACAGCTTCACATTTAAAGCATTTAACTGGCGAAACATGAGTTGACTTTTATTATGAAGTAGTCATAGGACATGTAATGTGTTTGTCAGTGAGCTTGACACTGACTGCTATTGTTCATCAAAAATGCATCTAGAAAACAAGACAACGGTCATTTTCGGCATTTTTTGACAGCAGATCAGTTTGAAATATTGCAGGGAATAATGGAACCAGAAGGAGCAGCCATAGTGAGCTGCGGGCAATAGGCTGCACACCTCCAACTTCTCAGCGAGGTAACCAACTCCTTTCACTGTACCCTGCTGTTTGCAGACTCATGCCGTGTGCAGCCTAAAATCAGATCACGGTTGCTCACAGAATGATGGGAAAAGGCCAATTATTGCCTGACTTCAACAACAATAGTTTGTTTTTGCTGCCCCCAGAATTCTGTGACCTGTAGTATTAAACCGCATTTGCTGTTACCACCAGTAACTAGGTGTCGCCAGATCAACCAGGACTGAAATCTTAAGGATTGCCACTTTAAGCTTGGTAGGGATTTTGGGGTGCCACTTTGGCTTTTTGTCCTGCAGAAAGCCAAACTCAGCCAAAGTTGTGTATACTTTAGTTTGGGTAGGTTAATTATAGATTATTATAACAAATTCTAACCTTGCCTCAGTGTTATCCTCCATTTTGTGTCCCCACGTAGTTTACCAAAGTAGGGCTGTCCTGCCCGGTGCTTTGGCAAGCTGTGTAGACACCCAGAACCTTGTTATAGGTCCAGCCAAATGACCCTTTAAATGTCTGTAGCCCCCAGTGTGTTTTTATGTCCTGGCTATTTTATGTACTTATATTTTTGGTGTTGGTTTTTACATCATTCTCATGGCTTTGTGTGTATTTTTGCACAGCAATACGTGTCTTTAAACTTGTCTTTAATGCTGTCAATCCCCTCCTCTCTCTCCACCCTGCTTCATTTTGCAGTAAGGAGCAGCAGAAGAACCACAATAAAGGGATCAATAAGTCAGTGTGGGAACAACGCACCAAGGAGCTGAGGAGGCAGACTCTGGTGTCCAGCCGCGAGGCCCTCTATAACGAGTTGGACCCTGACGAGCGCTGGAAGGCAAGGGCAGGGAGGGAGGAGCACAACAATGTAAAGGACAAGGCAAACAAAGGCCCCTAGACTTGTGCTATCTGTGTACACAAGTGACGGCGATGATGATGTTGACTTATGATAACTAATGTTGCTTTCCTGTTATTTATTTATGTATAGTTTAATGTGACTATAATATACAGTTACAATGAGAAATCTTGCCCCTTCTTGTCTAGCTAGAAAGACTTATATTTTAGATTAAGATTTATAACTTTATATTGTAACTCCTCCTCTTGTCTCTTCCGTATCTTCAATCTCTCCGTCTATGCTGCCTCTCTATCCTCTTCTCTTCTTGCAGGTGAACTATTCACGTCACATCCGTCCAGACATGAAGACCCACCTGGATCGACCCTTGGTGGTTGACCCCCATGAGAACCGCAACAACAACACCAACAAGACCACTGCAAACAATTCAGACCTCTGCTTCAGCCAGCACCATCCTGCTGATGAGCTCCACAGACAAACACGCCTCCACGAACACGGTGGCCAAGTAGGAGGGGGTGGTGGAGGAGGCTCAGGTCCAGTCAGGCCTCCCATGGAGCGTGGCGAGTCCACAGAGAGCAGGCGGAGCCGTAAAGGTGAGCACCACCACCACACCTCTCATGTCCGATTGGATGCTACAGTGATTCCAGGGCCAGGCGGAGAGGAGAGGCCGTCCAGGCGCCATCACCACACCCGGAGTGGCAGTCGAGGGGGAGGGCAGTCAGAACACAGGAAGCCCAGATCACATCGAAAAAGTGCAGAAGATGGTGAGGATGGCAGGGGAGGAGCTGGAAAAAC
Organism: Siniperca chuatsi; assembly: GCF_020085105.1. Lineage (NCBI taxonomy): Eukaryota > Metazoa > Chordata > Actinopteri > Centrarchiformes > Sinipercidae > Siniperca > Siniperca chuatsi. Next base: position 15,670,611 of record NC_058062.1, read on the forward strand.
AGGGAGACATAAGAGCAAGGGGGTTGACGGAGGTGGAGAAGGAGGAGAGCAGGAGGGAGCTGGCGATGGCAGTGAGAGGAGGCCAAGAAGAAATCGCCATGGCAACCAAACAGAGGGCGAGGGAAAGAGGATGTGCCAGCACAGAAGAAAGTATGTCCGTTGCATGTGGCTGTAGATACTGTATGATGCAAATATCAATTGCAACAATGACATTTTTCGATATTCATTTTATTATATTTTCTGTCTTGTGATGTCCTCTGAGCCAAAAAGTTTTCCTCAATATTTCTTCCCTGTTCTCTGTATTTTTGTCTGTGCTCCTGTCACACCTTTCTCTGGATATCATCTCCGCCTTTCCCTTCTTTCCTCTCCTCTCGTCATTTCAACTTTCTTTTTCAATCGCCAATTGTTTCTTCTTACTCCATCTTTCTAGGGAATGCAGTGCCCCTAACCTCTCTACCACACGACCCATTCAAAAGAGCCTGTCCAGACAGGATAGCCAGTACAGTGAGGATTTGGACAATCTCATGAATACCAAACTGGTCTCTGGCTCTACCCCACCAAGCCAGGGTGGTAATCCAGTTACCAACCACACTGTGGTCCCTGGCTTTGGATCTGCCCTCCATCTTGCTAACAGTGGCACTCATGGGAGTTTGGTCACATTAGATAGTTATGGGAGCATCGCACATCACCGTGCCAACAGTGTCATCAGGCTGCCCCACCCTGACTACACAGCTGTAGACATGCCAATTTTTCCATCCAGCAATGCCATACTGCAGGGTAAGGGCAAAATGAATGTGTGTTGTTTTTCTTCTATCTATCTTGTCTGTTCTTTAACTGTTTTCTTGAATAACAAACTTTCATTTTCACCCCATCCTCCCCCCTTTTTCTGTCCCTCTTTGATCCAGTAAATAAAAATGCCAACACAGAGCCACTGCCAGCAAAGGAGGATAAGGACGATGATGATGATGAGAAGGGAGGTGAAGGAGGACCTAGGCCCATGCCTCCCTTCAGCTCCATGTTCATCCTGTCCACCACCAACCCGTAAGTGGGATGGATACAAACACATGCACACACACTCGCCTACACTATGAATCCACATAGGCTGACACATAGAATGCATTCTATATCTGCTTCTAGGTTTCGGCGGGCGTGTCACTACATCTGCACCCTGCGTTATTTTGAGATGTGTATCCTGCTGGTCATTGCCATGAGCAGTATTGCCTTGGCTGCTGAAGACCCTGTCTGGCCTGAATCCCCTCGCAACAATGTAAGAAAGTCGACATACATTCATGTACCACTGCTTTTGTTGCATGAAATATTATGTGTATACATGTTATTACAATACCAATTACTTTTTATTTTATTTAATATGTTGGTTGTTTTTTTCTTTGTAGTATCACTCCAGCCCTCTACATGTGTGGAGTTGGACCAATGAATAAATAATTAATATAAAGTATCACAAAAAGCATAGAAATCAAGCACTTAAATCTCCTAGTAGAAAATGTAAAGGATTTAAAGGACAATTTTTCAAATTTCCCCAGACCGAGATAAACCCATGGATTATTTTTGTACAGCATGTTTATGCAGGTATAATAAACAGTTACAGTATCATTTGGAAGTACTTCTTTCACCATGTGTACTTAACATGAAATGGATTGGATCTTTAATCTAATCTTAATTCAGTTTTGTTTTGTAAAATTAGCATTTTAAAACATACCAATAAAACAATAATATCAGATAACAATATATGTATAATACTGTAATATCAGTTAATTATAATATTAAAATAAAATTTAAAAAAATCGCAGCCCAGTTTAAAATTATTGGTCAACTTCTGAATTTTAAAATCATCATACTGTACATGTCCATCCTGTCACTCTTTCCACTAGCTGGATGCAGCAGCAAATCATTCCCTCTTTCTCTCTGTGCAGGTTCTACGTTATTTCGACTATGTCTTCACAGGAGTGTTCACATTTGAGATGCTGATAAAAGTAAGGCAATGTTCAGAATCAAGAATCCACAACTTCCTCCGGAAGTATTGAGAACCCCAGCCCAAATGATGATTAGACTCTTTACATTGCAAGGCCAAATTGCACATCCATTTCCCAAGGGTTCACATTTCATAATCATGTTCTCTTCTTCTCTTGTAGATGGTGGATCTGGGATTGGTCTTGCACCAGGGCTCATATTTCCGGGACTTGTGGAACATCCTTGACTTTATAGTGGTTAGTGGTGCTCTGGTGGCCTTCGCCTTCACGTAAGTCTCCCTCCTGCCTCTTGCTGTCCTCTCCTCTTTTCCCTTCTTGCTCCTCCTTCTCTCCTGCCTCTCTACTGCCTCACTGGTACCTTGGAGTACAGCCCACCCTGTTCTTTTTTATTCACCCATGGCTCATATTTGGGTTCTCCCTGCCTCTACTTTCTCTCTCTCTCTCTCTCTGACTTCTGTTCAATCATACTCTCTCACACATTTTCTCTCACTCTCTAAACCTTTCTCTGTTTTCCTACCTATGCTTACAAATGGCCAATCCTCTACAGTTGGCCATTTCCCCTGCGTTTTATCTCTCATTCAACTTTGCTCTCCCTCCTGCCATATCGAAGCCCCTCCACCCACCCCCTATGCCCCAACATGTTAAAAAATAGTATCCCAGCATCCCCTTCCTATCCACCTCTTCTTCACCCCTGTGAGAGGTGAGGACCACCCTTTGCACCTGTAACCCTTTAGTGCCCAAGGCGTTCTAGAGTTAAATGCCCATGCAAAGCCAGGCCAGGTCATGCTGAGCTGGCTCCCAAAAATCTCCACACCCTTCTCCACGGCAAAGCAGGTACTTGAAACCCTACTTGATCTGCATGAGTGTGAGAATAAAATACAGTTAAATTTGCATAACTGGGTTAAGTTAGGGCTTAGTTTATGAGACTATGCTGGGTACAAAGCATGAATTATGAGTTTTGGGATTTGCTGTCATGCTTTTGCATGGTTGGGAAGAATATAAAGAGAAGCAGATCTTCAGGGCTGCAGTCAACATTAAATGTAGTGTGATATTGCTAAAGTTTGAAGACATACAGTACAATATGTTTATAATGGTAATACTGTATTCTCCGACACAAATTCTCACACAGGTCATCTGTATAAATATACAACCTTATATTTTTACAGATGACCTGTGTGAAACTTGATCCTGTTTCATGACTTTAAAAATCCAGTCTGTACTTTCAGGACAACCATGTCTGTGCGTACATGCCCCACAAATGTTTCGTTTTTGTGGTCTTGTGTGCGGGTTACACCTGCGTGGGGAAAGGTGGGAGTTAAGATAGTAGATCTGGCAGACACAAGAAGTGTCCTCACATGGAGACCAAGATACTCTGACCATTGGATATTGTGTTTTCTATCAGAAAAGAGAAAAGGAGAAAAGGATTTACTAGTTATGTTGATCCTGCCTCATGTTCACTGAGCAAGTAAGTGACCATTTGTACTTTCTTTGCTTCAAAAAGTGCTTTGTGACCGTGAGGTAATGCACTGGTAATGCAGGGGTGAATACGGTAAATGTTAAAGATCTGGCTTCAGTAAATGATTATGGCTGTAAGTCCAGTCTGTTGGGAACGTTAGACCTGTGTGCTTGCTCCTTTGCCATTCATGTCATAATGCTCCAAGCCTTCTGTTCTCTAAAATTTAAGATACTTGAGGCCACATGACCGTTTCCATTAATCCAACTACATTTTCAAATTTCAGTGGAAGTGAATTGAAATGAAACTGAGACTATATACATATATCCATATACACACATGATCTCCATATCCATGTATATTAAGATGGAAATGGAAGTGACATAAATAATTTAATACATGCTGCATAATGCATTTGATAAACTATACTTGGTACCGTCTTAACTCTTGATGACTTTGAGTCATAAGCTGATAGGAAGTTTTCAAGTGTAAACCAAAGAAAACCCCTCCACTTTGCATTTTCCAGCATGGTGTCCTCCAACATTGTCCCTTCAGTCCTCCTTTAAACTGGAGTTTGGACCTGATCACTCAGCTTTCAAACTGCCTTAAATCTATGGAAGCTGAACTGCAGTAAAGCCTCAAGTTGTTCATTATAGCCAAAGAAGACTTGAGCCGTCTCTATTTACAATTATCTCCCCTTCCTCCTTTGCTCTTTGTCCATCCCATCACCTCTTTCACCGTTCATAGCAAGACCAGACATCTCTCTTACTTCTTCCTCATCCTTCTGGCCTCAAAAATGTTCATGCAATAGAGTTCTTTCAGGTCAACAAGGAACATGAGGTTTGGAAAATGCATCTTTTAACCTCATTCTAACCATGCTCATTATAGAGTTACTATGGATTCTTGAAATTTACTGTTACATCTCCCCACCAGGTATTAAGGGGGGAAAACAATGGTTGCCTGCTTTTACACTGTAGTTTGTCGTCAGCAGTATCCATTACCTAGAAGGAAAATCTTGTCTTGTAATATACTTGTGGTTGGATCCACCCCCTTTATTTATTTAATGTCCTATGGCACCATTGCACAATGGTAAATTAAGACTATTGTCAATAGATTAATTAGTATCTGTGCCACTTCTCTGGTGGAGTTCTCCATTGATGATTTTGTACCATCAATGAAAAACATTGCTTTGTTATGCTGAGGGAATCTGTTCTGAGTCCTGTTTCAACATGGTCTCACATTGTCTAGGTTTTGTAGCTTATCTGTGGGAATTATGAAGTACACACTTTGAATGAAGATTTGGTACTTTAACAACCAAACAAACCTGAGACATTTGGATGTGTCTTTAGCTGAGGCTAAATGTCAGCAATATAGCATGTGCTTGAGGAGGACAAAAATGAATAAAAAAAATACTAAGGAAATTTCAACAGTTTGAACACCTAGTACTCCTTTGCACAGTAGTACAATGTTACCGATTGCGGGCCAGCATGAAGATGAGAAATTGCTTGTCCTATAAAGAAAATATGAATTTGGCAGATGCTCCAGGGTTCTAGTGGCGGTGCCCCATCTATAAGACTGGCTTTTGCTCCGGTCTTTCTCTCTGAATCATCTGTTTTTTCACTAACACTCTTTCCCCTAACTTCTAGTTTTGTATGTGGTACACATAAATCTGTCTTTGTTTGTGTGTGTGTACATGTGTGTGCTTCTGTCGTTAACTCTGTGTCCTCTAACCTCTTTGTGTTACATATTTATCTGTGGGTCAACTTTATATGTGTCTATATTTCCTCTCTCTGTGACTAAGTCTATACTTCCCAGGGAAATGTTAACTATGGACTAATAAATATATGTATGCAGTGACACAATGTTAAAAGTGAGGTAAAATTACTGGACAAAATCATGAAACCTCAAGTAATCACAGAAAGATTCAAAATAATCATAGAGCACACAAAAACGGCACAGCAGCCGGATATATTTAAAGCGATTTTTGCATGAAGTTTAAAAAATACGATACTCGGGTTAACGATAATAATGGCTCATGGGAAGATCCTAACCAGTCAGAACAGACTCGCACACATCCAGATAGTGCCTTTATTCAATTGATGGAAATCAAACAGCACTCCAGAAAGGCTCAGCAGTCTCATTGGAGATGTTTATTGCTCCTTTAATCCAGTTAGTCTGGTCTGAGGGCTGCTGGTGTCTTGGACCGCTTTTGCCGTTGTTCTGCACACTTCTGCAGCCGGACTGAGCTTTATGTCCAGACAGACTCCCGACGCAGAAACACTTGCATGATAACTGACCGAGTTTGGTTAGCTTAAAGGGATACCTTGATGCTTTGAGAATTACTTTTCACCAGGCAATGTTTGTTCTAGTAGGCATTATGTGTTAAAAATGAGTTTATATGTGGGCACGTTGATTTCGAGCAGTCCTCATTAATAGTAATTGAAGCACTGACTCATGAGGTCTCAGCTCACAGTTCATCTATGGTTTTGAAAGGGAGTGCTAATTTACAGATTTTAAAAGTTGGTTATGGACCAAATTGAAATTGTAAACTAGATTTGAAAGATTTTGGTGGAATTAGAATACAATGTAATTAAATTATCAATGCAATTAATCCAGTGGTATTTTCCATCTGAATGATAATACCATTAATAGTCACTCCCAGAAGCAACATCTGGCCTTTAAGCCCATCACTAATGAAATGTCAGAGATGAAGGCAGTAGTTTAGTGCTGTGTTCTAGTCACGCTTTTAGTCTCGATTTTGAGCATGCGTTTATGTGCATGTGTGTGTTGGATTTGGAAACAGTAGTCTATGGGGTGGGAGGGCTGATCTAATAAAAAGGAGGCCTTGTGTTCTCTCTTTTTCTCTGTCTCTCATATGGATGTTTTCCCTCGAAATCCCTCCTTTCTCTGTGTCCCATTCTGTTTCTTTCTCCTATCCTTTGTCTTGCTGTCTCTCACCCCTTTCTCATCTCTCCGTTCGGACCACCAGAAGCGGCGGCGGGTAAAGTTCTCTTTCTTTTTCCTCTTCATTTTCTCCTTCTGCACTCACAGCGCCTGTTCTTCTGATCACACATCTCTTTCCTTTTCATCCATCCCTCATCACAGTTGACTTCTGTACTTGTCTATTCTACCCTTTTTTCCATTGTTCACCATGGAACAGCTCTGACTCAAACACAACTAAACCTCAAGTTAAACTGCATCAGGTCCGCAACTGAATCACACAGATACCATTTGATATTTTGTGCTAATCACAGAAAGATATCATCAGTATGTGAACTCCCCATAAAGCAACCTTTGGGAAATTTTCAACCAAAGACAGGTGGAAATGTGACCAAACAAATGCACACAGACACAACTAAGTGCACCAAAAAAGAAAAAAAGCAATGCTGGTGAACCTAGGAGTGGTTCACACACATGCACACACACACACACACCCATATACATGTGTGCATACAAAGTCTACTGGCACACCACCAGCAGTCTACCATCTGGTATAACAGCTGTAAGACACAGGCAGCTGTACACACAGCTGCCTTCTCCCTTAAGGGCCAATGTTAGTGACCTTTGACCTTAATCTCTTCACCCTGATCTTCAAACTGGATGTGTGAGAAATTTTGAGGGAGGGAGTTAAAACTACCATAAAGTTTTCCATGATGCTGAGAAGTTAGCCAGTTATTTAAGTAAACATGGAATGATTTTTCTGTTTACAGAGTTGCCCTTTTTTAGCATCAGTTATCAGTTGAACTACCTAATGAGATTCTAAAAAAACAATACATTGTTTTTTTAGAATCTCATTAGGTAGTTCAATACTAAAGTACATAACCAGTTTGTTAACTAGCAGGCTTGCTTGTAGTACTTAAATATATATAGTAGTTATATATAGTTTTTAGCTTTGTGAAGAGTGTTCAGTTTCCTTTTTCCTCACACATGTACCTAGAAAACCAAAGTGGCAAAGTGCTAAAAAGAAAGAGGTTTGGCTCAGCATTTCAATCAGGAAATGCTCGCTAAAATATCTTTGTCTTGGCCTACAAGACAAGATTCCATGCTGTTTGAACAATGCTGTGAAACTAGCTTATTCTAGTTGTAGATTAGAGTTGATAGAAATGTACTGGTTGAGTCATCAAAAGAGAGAGTTTGGCTGTTTATTCAAGTTTTTACCTGTTTTATACACATTGTGACACTTCCAAATTGTGAATTATGTTTAAAGTTTAAAGAGTTAGTTTAATCTTTATTAACTATACAATGGGGAGCATTTATAAGCTGTCATTATGTTAACAGGAGGGCACTTTACTGTAAGTTACCACTCTAACAAGGCTTCCTATAGTCAGCTGCTGACAGAAAATGGGGTTTGTTTATGTCTCACTGAGACCACGACTAAACTCTCTCTGTAAATGTTTCTGTGTAGAATAGAGTTCTCCATCACTCAAACTGCTGCTTAAAAGAATAAATATTGCAGCATGGAAAGCAAGGTTTCAATGCAGCATGAATATATTTCACCATTAGCTGGGCATGTGCAAGCCGAGGCTTTAGCCGTCTTTGTAAAGCATTGAAATACATTGCAAAGTATTAAACAAGTGTAGCTACTATATAGCATTCAGACAGGAAAGACATCAGTTGTTCCCATAGCATGTACTGTAGTTGTAAAATACCACCTAACTCTAGCATGTAACTACAATGCTAACCTCACACTTACAAATAAGGCTAAAGCGTAATATGATAGCAATGCTGCATGTGTTGCTATGTATTTAACCCAGACGCAGTTACTCAATTTGAGTTAACTCGGACACAAATACCATCAAGGAATAGCTGCCCACTGCCATTTTGGAATTGAGAGGACTAAGCCTGTTATAGCCACCTGAACCTGCTGACTCTTTTTATTTGTGTGTGTGTGTGTGTGTGTGTGTGTGTGTGTGTGTGTGTGTGTGTGTGTGTGTGTACACACACAGGGGGAGCAGTAAGGGAAAAGACATCAGCACTATCAAGTCTCTGAGGGTACTGAGAGTGTTACGACCTCTGAAGACTATTAAACGTCTTCCAAAACTCAAGGTATGTTTACGTAGAAAATGTTTGACCTCAAATGAGAGTTACCCTTACTTTTCTGGAAGCATGGGGGAACATCTAATCAAAATAAAAGTTGTGCATTGCTGTTCATTTTATATAAATTCACACTGGAAATAACAGATACTGTATCTTAGACATTTTCAAGTTGCTTAATCTGCTACCAGACAGCAGTACAAATTGGGCACCCCCCTTAACCTTTTAATAGCATTTGATGCCACAATTCAACACCAAAGTACACAAATAATTTCAATCCAATATATTTCTTTCATACAATAACCAACATCTCTCGCTCTGTTGTTCTTTTTCTCGATCCTCAGGCAGTGTTTGACTGTGTGGTGAACTCTCTGAAGAATGTGCTCAACATCCTGATTGTCTACTTACTCTTCATGTTCATCTTTGCTGTGGTGGCTGTGCAGCTCTTCAAGGGACGCTTCTTTTACTGCACTGATGAATCCAAAGAGTTTGAGCGCGACTGCAGGTCAGGAAATACCCAACTGTATTTACCTTGAGCTGTGAAAATGTTCTGGTCACCTTCTTAATATTTCATGCATAACCCTTGCCTCATATGGCTTTTAAACACTTCAAGTGTCTCTTCTCCTTCCTCTGCATCTTCAGTATCTACACACAAAACTATAGACATTTGGATGCAAACCCTCCCCTTTACGCATTGTGCTGATGATGTGATATCTGTATTTCAGGGGCGAGTATCTGGTGTATGAACGTGATAACGAAGTGAAGGCGCAGAAGCGGGAGTGGAAGAAGTACGATTTCCACTACGACAACGTGGCTTGGGCCCTACTCACCCTCTTCACTGTGTCTACCGGAGAGGGGTGGCCGCAGTAAGTATACGTGAACATGCGCAGTCACGTGCAGCACACAGGCTTTCTGACAACCTATAACCCGCCCCTGTTCCCTTCTTTTCCTCTGCAGGGTGCTGAAGCATTCAGTGGATGCGACTTATGAGAACCAGGGCCCGAGTCCGGGGTACCGGATGGAGATGTCCATCTTTTACGTGGTGTACTTCGTGGTCTTCCCCTTCTTCTTCGTCAACATCTTCGTGGCTCTCATCATCATCACCTTCCAGGAGCAAGGAGACAAGATGATGGAGGACTACAGTTTAGAAAAGAATGAGGTGAGGAAGGATTAAGGGAGTGAAGGAGGGTGGAGATGAAGAGTATTGGTGGGTGACCCGGAAGGCAGGAAGAGGGACGATTGTAACTACTGGGTAGAGGAAAGAGGGAAGACAGGAGAATATCATAGCAGCAAACCTTTTATTTTTTAATTTTTTTTGCAGAGAGCCTGTATAGACTTTGCCATCAATGCCAGGCCCCTGACACGCCACATGCCTCAGAACAAGCTGAGCTTTCAATACCGAATGTGGGAGTTTGTGGTGTCGCCGCCATTCGAGTATACTATCATGGCAATGATCGCGCTCAACACAGTTGTCCTGATGATGAAGGTAAAAGTCTGCATGATACAAACATAGAAACAGTAATGCACACATTAACATAAACACACACCAAGAAAAGAACATTAACTACTGACTATTGAGTTGCTGAAGTTAACATCTCTCTCTCTTTGTACCTTTATCTCTTGCTGTCTGCCCCTCAGTTACAAAACATAAACACTCATTAGGTTGGACTTAATCAGATGTTTCTGTGTACAATATTTCCTGTGATAAAAAACATTTTAATGAATTTGTCTGACTCTCCACTGGGTGAGATGAACTGTGTGTCTTTTTATATGTCTTTATACTCCCCCTCTTTTCTGTCCCTGGCGGTGTGTGTGTGTGTGTGTGTGTGTGTGTGTGTGTGTGTGTGTCTACATAATGCACACTTATCTGTGTATATGGCAATCCATTCTCTTGTATTTGTACTCTGGTTTGTTGGTGGGAATGTTTGTGCTGCCTCTGTGTGTGTTTGCTTATAGTATGATGGAGCTTCTGACACCTATGAAGCTGTATTAGTCAACCTGAACATAGTGTTTACCTCCCTCTTCTCCATGGAGTGTGTACTCAAGATCATCGCCTTTGGAGTACTGGTAAGTGTTATTGTTATCAGTTATTGTTATTACATGGCATTGCTGTATCCATATGATTATTAATGGTTACCAGGCAGTGTACAAAAGTGAGACAATAAATACGTCTTCTGACAGACAAAATGCAGAGCCAAAAGTTGAAATTCACTCAGCTCACAAACTTAACAGGAAAAACACTCCAGAAATTTTTTTAACATTTTATTTAGGACAAAAATTAGCACTTGGCCAACAACTGATGACAGCAACACCTAAAATTCAGTGTAGATCCACTGTACCCTTCCTAAAATCCACTCTTACATTATATCCCAGGAAAACTGTTCTATTTTGTGTTTTTGGGTAATTATAATAATCTTAAGAAAAAGTGCTTAAAGCTACACTAAGCAATTTGTGGTGAGAACAGTAAGACTCAATATGCCTGCATGCCTGATAACCAAAACAATGTGCTAAAAGTGACTAAAATGTAGAAAACAATAGTTTCAGTGAATCAAATGACGCTCTGTTTGGAGGTTTTCACCACAGCCCTGTCCCCGTTCAGTTGGGCCAATCACAGTGGTTTATCTAATTTGGAACGGGTTTGATACGATGACTGACAGAGGAGGGTTTATTGGTCCAGATTTGAAGTCACACGTTTTGCTGCTCTGATTGGTTGATACAGTGCAAGGCACCAGGCTCATGAAACTCAGATCAATCAAATATGAATCAAGATTCTGTTACTGTATTGCCTATTTCCCGCCTCAAATGTTTGCAGAAACATATTTTAGTGTACTGTTTAGCTGTAATTTGAGAAAGTTTGTGACCAGGCTACAATTTCTTTCCTGCTTGAAAACGGACCAAGCACCGGCCCAACTTGCATGTGTTGCTCAGCACGTTTTGTTGCTCTGATTTATTGTAGGTCTTTCCAATTGCGTCCAGAGGCATTTTAGTCTGCGCCCGTTGATAATGCCCCTTGGAAATCGAAAATGAACTGAGAGCTTCCAGATTAATATGCATTTGGGAATTAGTCTGATGATGCCAGGCTAGGTAAAAAGCAAAGATGCAAAGAAATAGGAAACTGCCAGAAGTCAGCAGTAAAGTGTGCAGTCAACTGAGCTGCAGAGGAATGGGAGGGAGGGATGAATGTTGGGAGGAGATACTGGACAGAGGGGGAATGGTAATACAGTAATTAGAAGAACGAGAGTGAATGACAGATAGGCGGTAAAAAGAGAAGCAAAGATTACAGAGAGGGTGGAGATTAAGCAGGATAGGATTTGAATCTGGGAGAGTGCACTCAAACACACACTGAACATGCACAATCATACACACAAATAACACCGGGCCTCAGAGACGTCTGTGTGTGTGTGTGTGTGTGTGTTTGTCAAGGTGGTTTATTTTAATAGCCGCCTCCCGTGTTCTCTTCCTTTCCCTCCACTGTCTAATGCACAGTTTGGCTACAGGCAATATGTAGGAGAGCTAGAGAAGCAGACCTCACTCATCAGCGTTTGTTCCTCACTATCCCTCTTTCTCTTTGAGTCACTTTACTTTTAAAGCGGAACTTTAAAAAAAAAAGTATTATCTGTGGATACATGTGTTTGTGCAGATGTATGGATGGAGTTAATTAATTACATATAAGAGAGGGATGTGATACCCTTTTTATGAAAGCAGAAGAAATTCAGTGTGACTTTGTGTTGATTTGGTTTATGATGTACAGCGATATATTGTATGCGATGTTTGATGGCTGGTGTAGTGTTCTGATGCAGTACAAGTTGTCCCTAGCTTGTCTGCTGGAATCCATCCAGCATGCCGTCACTGATGGTCCATTTGTCTAATTTCTTTCCTGTTCCTGTCAGACACTAGCATGTCTTTTTTTCACGTTCTTGTTCTCTTTCTCTTTCTGTCTGACTTTTATTCTCTCTCTGTCTTGCTCTTTCTTTCTCTCATTGTCTCACTCTTTGCCTCTCATTCTCTTTCTGCATTTTACACTTTTTCTTTTTCATTTTAATATTACTTCAAATCCTGCCATATCCTTTTTCTTGTTATTTCAATGTGTGTCTGTCTATGCTGCATCTCCTTGCATCGTCCATTTCTCTGTTAATATTTTATCTGTCTTTTCCTTTCTATCCCTTCCACATCCATGTTCTTCTACATTTTACTCTCACTTTCTTCACGTCACCTCATCACCCTCTCACCTTCCCTATTTCCACCTCATCCTCCCTCTGTCTTCTTTATCCTTCTCTTCCCTCTTTCTATTATCTTTCTTCTCTTTTTTTGTTCACAGAATTATTTCAAAGATGCCTGGAATATTTTTGACTGTGTGACAGTTCTGGGCAGCATTACTGACATCCTGGTTACTGAGCTTGGGGTAAGTAGCAGGATCTGAGGCATTTGTGTGTATGTTTGAGAGATCTGTAACGAGGAGTCAAAAGTGTAAACATACAGACATGCTAATGTATTAGCAATGTTTGTTTAGTGTATGTTTGTTGAGCAAGGATTTCTATTTGTTAGGTGAGCTTCAGCATGTGTCTATGGACTTGTACATCTGTTACATTGTCTAAAAAACATACAGTAGACAAGACAAGGAGTTAGGGGAGAGCATGAGTTAGAGGCCAGTGGTGAGTCTTGGGTTGCTCAGTCATGCACGAACATCTCTTGAAAGTCTTATATAATTGTCCCAGTTGGTGGGATGAGGAGAGACCAGACTCCAGCTAGCCAGCATTGAGTTACTGACAGCAAGGCAGGAAGCATGCTGGTGCTCTCTAGTGAGCCTAACACCTTCTGCAAGCAACCAAATAGCCAATCAAATTATCAGATTGCATCTCAGGTGGCCAATAGAGGCTTTGCAGTTGCATCAGACATCTGTTAGTAACTGCAGCTGAAGTCTTGAAGGTCCATTGGACATTTAACTGTGCACAAACAATTAAAACAACTGGACTAGAAAAGAAATATCTGAAAGATAAAAGTTATGGGTCCATTCTTTAACATGATAGCAAAACGTGAGTGGTCTGATTAACTAGATTCTGTGTCCAGAGTTACATTATTGCTACACAGTGCACTAAATTGCTTTGAGCCAGTGATGGTAAGATGTCCAGGTAGTCTGGTGAGCTTGCAAAACAACAACATGACACATTTACATATTATCTGACCACATTATCTAGCTTGGTAAGATATATTGTTATGTAATGTAGTGACACCCATCATCATGTAAAAACAAGACTAGTTTAAATAGAGTTTTAAGTTTGTTTCAACTGTTCTTTCCCAAAATTAGATGTCCGATATGGCTGCCTGAGGTTGCTTTACCTATTACCACACCAACACAACACAGTGTCATTTTTAAAACTTTTTTTTTTGTTTATTATTCTAAAGGTTTGTTCACACAGAACATGAGGCGATTTTTAGATGCAGCGCGATTGCATACAAAGTCACTTCCATCCTACGGAATATATGAATATTCGCTCTGTTTCCCACTCGCTTCTGTTGAAGCCGTATGATGGACAAATTCAAGCATCTGTTCTGCTGCGATCTCCAGCCAGCTTCGGTGGATTTGCAGGTTCTGTCTGAACACACTTTAAGAGTTGCCTTAAAGTATTGAACTCCTGCAGGATTACATGTAGACCTGGTAGGAATGGAACACATAAAATGTATTTAAGAGATGTATCAAACCTCTTGATCCAAAGCAGTTCAAAAAGGTATACACAAAGTCAAATTTGTACAGTTTTTGCTAGACCATATTCAAGAGCTGCACAGTCATTATCAAGCATTGTGACCTACACACTTTACCTACCTGTTCTGTCTGAGGAAGCAAGGGATACCAATGATTCAAGCCCTCTCAAGGCTTAAATTGATGCTCCTGTCAAATTCTAGTAAATATTTCACTGACTGGTTGGTCTTTATGTTGGTATACAGTCATGTTTATTTATTTAGAATCCATACATTTTTCCAACAATCCAATGCTGTCTTGATCCTTGGTATCCCTGCTACATATATGGATGTACAAAATCTGCAAACAGAAACATGCTGCTGTGCTAACTTGTCTCTGTAATGACTGTTGATTTCTTTCTTGTTTTTATCTTTTTACATGCTTTCTTTAAATCGTCCACAAACTTAACGATGATCTACTGTAATCTACTTCGCCCCACCCCCTTCTCCCCCCAACACCTACTACTTCCTGCGATTCCGTCCAATCAAAATGCACTATGAATCCTCTGTGTCCACCCATGACAACCGGCTTGGTCAATCTCTCTGGTTGTTCTTCGAACCAACCAAAAATCCAAAAATTTGCCGCTATAAACCATATGTCTGCAACATCCACATGTAGATGGTTTGTAATTTTTTGGAGATCTTATTTTACTGCATCTGTTTTAACTGCATCCCAGCCAATGTTATAGCTCTGAAATGTGCATGTTTTGCTTGACCCCCACCACCCACAATCCTCAACTCTGACTGAGTGAGCTCTAAATTTGTAAAATTTTCATTTGTTGCCAAGTTTACTCAACCAGTCACTGTATCAATTCACATATTTTATTCAGCCGTAAATCCTACCCACACTGTACATCCTATACTGAGAACTAGTGAAGTTCGTTAAGGATTGGTTTGTATAAACTGGAATAGATTGCTACAACTATCCGTTGCGATTAGCCATTCATTGTATGCACATACATAGACACATTCACACCCACACATGTGACAGTGACTGGGAGAGTGTTTCCAATAACGACAGAGTGAATCCAAAGCTTTGCCCCTGGCAGAGAGAACAAGTGATGCATGCTGCCCCTTGCATGTCTTTGGCAGGAACCCTTTATTTTCACACACACACACACACACACACACACACACACACACACACACACACACACACACAGAGCAATGTAATACATGCTGTATTGTAGATGGAACATGCATGTGCCTGCTGCCAGTCCCTTTTGAACACTCATTTCAATTGCACTTCAGCTGCAATCTTTTGTTCTTTACTGTCGTACATGGTTGAAGAACTCTGCTTTACCAATTTAAATATAACATAAATTGATGATAATTTGTAATTTTTTGAAATAAAAAAATAAAAATGAATACGCTTTATATTCAAAATCAATTTTAATTGCCACATAGATGTCTCAGCTCATCTTTAAAACACAGTTTGTAAGGCACACAATAACACTGATAAGATGGAAAATATATGAAATTCACTAAGGATATAATGACCTTAGTTGGTCCTTCAACCACCCTTGTGCACTTATTTGGCTGTGACATCACTACAGAATGTCACATGACTTTGGCAGTCAATCCTATTGGATGGTGCATCAGCTGCCATTTGCTTTACTGGTTTACCTCATATTAGTGCACATCTGCATGCTGTGGGCTTGCTTCATTTTAAAGTACTGCATATTTTGCCTTGAGAGAATTAGTGCATTTGGTTGTCTTTCCAAGGAAACGTCCTGACATCCCTGCACTTTAACTACTTCACCATTCCTACCACAATTACTACTATGTAACCCAATTGGATGAAACTAGTTTGATTTGGATGACTTCCTTTCCCTTGTGTTGTTTGGTTTTGCCTAACTTAATGGATATGAAAAGCTTGTTGGAGCCTTGCTGATTTGAGTTTGGTTTGCTTTGACTTGTTTGGCTCCTGATTCTTTTATTTGTATTGAGTTTGAATCTCCCTCAGTTTGAGTTTGACTGTTTTTTCTCTCATTTTTTACATTTTGGTTGTCTAAGGAAAATTGTTTGCACCCTTTGCTCTACAACTAACTACTCTTTCCCTTTATTCCAACCCCAAATCCTTCTATCCCCCCCTCCCCTTCACCTTTCTCTATTATTCCCTTTTTCTTCCTTATGTTGTGGCTGTGCTGTAGAATAATTTCATCAACCTAAGTTTCCTGAGGCTGTTCAGGGCAGCTCGTCTCATCAAGCTGCTGAGACAGGGAGAAACCATCCGCATCTTGCTCTGGACCTTCGTTCAGTCATTCAAGGTTTACACTCATATATACAGCATAACAGAAATAATATGCATTCATATTTGTAGATTTTAAAGAAATACACATATCCAATATTGTGTATGTATACATAGATGATGCCTAGGTGCAGTCTCATATAACACGCACAGTGCACTCATAACTTAATACCAAACGATTAATGTGTCTCTCTTCAGGCGCTGCCTTATGTCTGCCTCCTCATTGCCATGCTGTTCTTCATTTACGCCATCATTGGGATGCAGGTGGGTGAGAGCCTCAACCTAAAAATTGCTATAGTGCTTTTGGGAAACATTAAATATATTTTATAGGATAATGATGATGATGAGGAGGAGGAGGAGGAGGAGGAGGAGGAGGAGGAGGAGGAGGAGAAGGAGAACGAGGATGACGATAATGGTCCTAAGGATTTGGTGCATAACAGGAGGAGGAGGATGATTATGGAAGTGGTGGCTATGGCATGTGTGCAGTAAAGGTTTTAGAATGTTAAAGGCCAGAAAGGTCACTGATGAGCAACTATAGTTTGGTTTTCAGTGCAGTGTTAACATTATGATTGTATTCAACAGCTGTTTGGGAATATTGCTATTGAAGAAGAAGAAGGAGACAGTGCCATCAACCAGCACAACAACTTCAGGACTTTCGTACAAGCTCTCATGCTTCTTTTCAGGTGCTTGTGTGTGAACGTGTGTGCATGTGAATCTGTATATATTCAGTGTTTATTTGCTTTATTTGCAAACCATTGTTATCTTCTAAACAAATTCTAGGAGTTTTGAATAACCATCTGAAACATGTTACAGTTTTGGCAGACTTTATATTCTAGTTTTTGTGTGTTTTAGGAGTGCAACAGGAGAGGCATGGCACGAGATCATGCTGTCGTGTCTGGGGGGTAAGGTGTGTGACCCCCTGTCAGGGAATAAAGACCCAGAGTGTGGCAGCCAGTTTGCCTACCTCTACTTTGTCTCCTTCATCTTCTTCTGTTCATTCTTGGTGAGTACATACTACATAATCCAACACCCTCATCTGTACCCTGTCCCTATTTTATGATCCAGTACCATTCAAAAAGGATAAAACATATCAAATATGGATCATATTTTGCATACATGTGGAAACATGCCCATGCATCAAATCTGATAGAAAATATACACTGTGTGTGCGTATATATATATATATATATATATATATATATATATATATATATAGTAAAATCCTCTAGCAAGGTATTCCGAATCCCAAGTCATTTTGAATTTAATCTAAACAAAGAACTGACCAGATATGCCCTTCTTGAGTGTCTCAGGTTGTTCTGCAGCTCTTAGTTACAGCTTGGTTCATGTACGTGTTCATGTGTGCACGTGTGTAGATGCTGAATCTGTTTGTAGCCGTCATCATGGACAACTTTGAGTACCTGACTAGAGATTCATCCATACTGGGACCTCACCACCTGGATGAGTATGTCAGGATATGGGCCGAGTATGATCCTGCTGCCTGGTGAGTGGTAATGTGCACACACTCAGGTGCACATACACATACATACACACAACGGTAATTTGGCAGGCCTTCACACTGACATGATATACCTTTTGTGATGACCTAATGATAAAGTGAAAACAAAAGTTATATCCATAAACGTATCACATTTCTGGTTGTGTTTGCACCATTAGTCCACATAAAAACACAGACATTACTTAAGACCTGTATATTCCTTGTGCTTGTTTTAATATGCTTGTTCACACCCAAGCAATGAAATCAGAAACTTTTCAACAATGCTGTAAATGTGTTTTATTATTATTATTATTATTATTATTATTGTTATTGTTGTGTAAAACATCAGCGCAAGGTGTTTCAAATAGTATGGAAATAGACAAAAAATTAATAAAGCACGAGTGTCAACTGGTTAATAGAGCAGAATTTTCCAGCGAAAAAGAGCTGCAAGGGGGCTGTAACGGATCTGAGTATAACCTCATCAGGCATCTGGTTATCTCTCTCACACCGTACAACCCCTCCCTCCTCCTCCTCTTCCTCCTCTTTTCTGTACTGTCCTGAAATACCTCCCATCCCATCCCAAACCTTTTCTCTCTTCTGGAATCTGCATACTGCTAAAAAAAAACTTAATGTGGCAACGTCTACATTCCAAACAAAGCTCCCCTGTCCAACTCTGTAGTCTAAATGTCTATTGTAGACATGCTACGGTATCTGTATTCCAGTGCCTGTGTGTTGCCCTCTTGCTGTCTTGTAGACTGCACATAGACTGCTCTAAACAGGGAAAGTGGGAAAGAAAAGGAAAGGGAGAAGAAGTAAGAGAATGGAAGGCATGATCAAATTTACAGGAAACATAGATAAAAGATTGAAATTAGGGAGAAAATGGTGATAAAAGTTAAAAAATTTAAATATGTGATTGCAGGTTATCAAAGGCTGAACTCTATGGTTTGCTTAGAAATCAATGTATCATTTTTTAGAAATGTATAAAATCAGGAGTTTTCACAATATGCAGCAAATATAACCAGTTACCTTTGCTGCATATTGTGAGACAATTCCCTTTCTTGAAACTAACATGCTTTTTTCAACCCCACCTTACTGACTATGACATGGACACCACTGCACAGAAAAAAGAAGACAGGGAACAAAGATTCATGGCTGACAGTGAACATATGTTTAAGTGGGAGGGGATCCAAACATCACAAGCAGCTATTAAGCAGTTAGCTGTTTACCAAGCACATGCTTTTCTACTCTGTTTGCAGTTTCTTAATTACATTGTGCACACATCCAGTTAGGGGTTGGACTGGAAAGAGGAAGGAAAGGGCTGTCAAACTAACAGCCGAACTAACAACAGAATAAAGAAAAACTTTTTGGAAAAGTCAAACTGTATTGGCAGTGCTAAGGACCACATTTAACAATGTGTGACACGCAGTGAAGTGCGTAGAATGTGTGTAGAGTTTGCATATGTGCATTCAGGTGTAGATGTGTCTACAGGGTCTGTTATTTACAGTAAACATATTGTAAAGTATGTTCAGATACTATGTACTTGTCAATCTTGTGCTCTTCCTCCCAATGTTCTCTCTTCTGTCTGGATGTGTGTGTGTGTGTGTGTGTGTGTGTGTGTTTTCCTTCCTGCGTGTACGCGTGTGTTTCTTAACTCCCCTGTATTCTTCTTGCAGCGGGCGCATTCATTATAAGGACATGTACAGTTTATTACGAGTTATCGACCCGCCTCTCGGCTTAGGCAAGAAATGCCCCCATAGGGTGGCCTGCAAGGTTTGACTTCCATTCAAACAAAATCTCTCAACCACATTTGCTAGCCACAGCATCCAGGAATGGAGTGAATGCCGCTTTATTTTATTTTTTTTCGTTTTCATTTCAATTTTACAACTTCTTTTCCACCATTATCGACTTGCATTCTGAACTGCTACGAGAATGTGCGGGACAATGCAGACACCCAGAGAAGCATGTGAAATGCACTTGACACAGTGAAATGGGAAAAAAAATCCACATTAAGAAGTTTTACCACATTGTAAAATATATTTTTTTCCTTTTTTTTATCTGAATATTCTTTTCTTTTGCTTGCTGTGGAGCCATGGCTATAATGTAGCAAGCTACGGTTGCCCACTGTAGTGTTGCATTGTTCTTGGTTTTTGGGGGTTTGGGTAAAGACAGAAACTGCATTGACAACCCTTCCTCTTCCTCCCCTCTCTCCTCGTCCGAGCAGGAGCAGCTTGGTGCCTGCTGTCAAGCTCTGCCCTGCTCGTTTGTGAAAACACACACAATCACACACACACACACACACACACACACACATATATTCCTTTGTCATGCTTGCACAGAATTGTCTTATGATACTAGAGCATTTACTTCTCAAATTCCAATCCTAATCTTCCTCCTGTTGTCTCCCTTGCCTCTGTCATTTACTCCCTCTTTTTTTGACATGACAGATTGTTATAGAGAGAACTGTAGCTCATAGAGAAGCCACACGGCCACAGTCTCTCCAAGTCAGCCCAATAACCTTGTCTTTCTGTTGTTTTGTTCTTTTACTTTGTTTTGGTCTTTTTCTCTCTTTCTCTCTCTTAATTTCTTCTCTCTTTTCACCTCTATCCTCTAATCAATCGTCTCCTCAATCTCTCTCTCACTACATATTTTTTCTCCCACTTTCTCCCCTCTTCTCTCTCTCCCTCTCTCAATATCTCCATCTCTCCCTTTTTTGTGCTTTTGTTAACGGGGTGGTGGCACTGGCTGATGATGCAGTGGCAGGATCAGTTGCAGGGAAATGTATGACATGCTGAGGCACATGTGTCCTCCACTAGGCCTCGGGAAGAGGTGTCCAGCACGGGTGGCCTACAAGGTCAGAAAGGACCCCATCTTCACCCGAGTTTCCAAGGGTGTCTGGGTTTTTTGGGGGGTCCAGGAGGGAGGGGCCAGGGATTTAACCGCTCAACGTGGTGTAAACTTTAGTGTCGTTGTTTTTTGGTTCTGTTTCTGTTTCTTTTCGTGAAAAGTGGGGGTGGGCTGGTTGGTGTTGTGGCGTTGTGTGGTGGTGTGGGATTGGTGGGTGGAGGTAGCAAGACAGTTAGGGTTAGGCGGGGGGATGTATCCACAGGAGGGGACGAGAAGAGGGACCCTCTCAGCTCGTTTGCACCATGTACGATGAACAGACAACCTCACTTACACAAACATGCAAAAGCCATGCACATTATAATCAATAGTGTGATATTATCCTTCAGGTAAAGTGTTGGTAGTAAGTATATACATGTATGCAATTATTTAAACGTCAAAAGTACAAAAAACATTAAAGATGAATTAACTAGACAAACATTTCACATATGTAGACACTGCTAAATACCCACACTCTTACACAGAAACATGCGTGTGCAACAGGGCTTGGAAGGTCCGCTAGACTTACGTCCTCTGACTCGTTCCGTCCTGTGAATGGGGCACACACACACACACACACACACACACACACACAAACACACACAAAATTAAGTCGTAACAACCTACACATAGATATTATCTGTTATTTCTAATGGTAGAGAGAGCAGAAGGGCTTGTGTCAGTGACGCGTTTCCCTCAGAGAGCCTTTGGTTGCCATACAGAAGCAGTTATTTTTCTGTCACCCTTCATGTAGTAGCTCCAAGCCCCCAAGCAGCCCTCTTTTATCTGCAAGTCCAATCTTCTCTGTGTCCTTTGGTTCTGTCGTCAATGCAGTTCTATTCTGTTTCCAGCCCCCCTCATCTCTGCATATTGCTCCCCCTCCCCACACATATACACTCCCACACCTGCTATCTACATGGCCGATAACCACCACCACCAACCCCATGCGCAGACCCCTGTCTGTCATATAATCAGCACAGACACAATTAATCTTACACAAATTGTTATCAGAATATAAATATGCAGTATGATAACAAAAAAATTACCTTTATGTGACCACATGTTCCTCTAACACCTCTTGTGAGCAACGTGACAGTTTCATGAAACATCATTGGCAGATCACTGTGAACCTCAGGGGGCAGCTGGCCAAACAGCCTGTAGGCACAGGAGATCACTCCATTGCTAACCATTGCTTTATCCATCTCCCTTCTCCTTCTCCAGCAGACCTGGGGCAAATAGTCTTGGCATTTTATGCTATTTATTTCCATATGGATGGGGCTTAAATATGAGTGCAATTTATAATGTGTCAAAGAGGTTGTCAGTCCGAACTCATTTTCATAGGCTATTTACCTTTACAGTGTAAGATAATTGTCCTATAAAGAAATCTCCATCAGTCTATCTCCATTTGATTACACTAATAAGAAAAACCTAAGATTACCACCTGTGTGGAGTAAAATGTATTATTTGACCCAGGTTTGTGCAACGCTGTCTCTTTCTCAGTGAATCATGTTTTTATTTTTAACCCCAGCCTTACATTAGATGCTCTCTTTCTCTCCTCATCCTTTTGGTTTTACCCTCAATTATTTTTCCTAAAAGCCTCCTCCCTGAACTACAAGATAGACCCTCATTCCCTCTGCCCAACAACCTAACATGCTTTCATGCATGGTTTTGGGAAAACATCCCTGACATCTAAATAATCTTCCCCTTGATAATCATTGCTGGAACAATTTTCCAGAAGATTGCCATCTCTCTGTTTATGCCTTACCCCCCCTACCACTTTCCCTAAACACCTTGCCAATGAGAGAAATCCAAACCTTTCCTTTGACCTTCCAACCACTCCACAGAACAATGACATATCTAGCTCCACTACTTTCAGCCCTCTATCTTCTCTGTCCTGAAAAGAGACAGCAGAGTCTTCAGGCAGGACCGCTTTCTTACAGACACAGCCAACCATTTGTGGTTCTTTTTTTTCTTTTCTTTGCATTGTTTTTGATCACTTTTTCTATTTACATGCTGCAGCTCATAACCTATTAAACTATAGATCTTTATTTCTCTATCATCTCTCTTTCCCGCAAGCTTTTCCTTTCAACCCTTATTATATCTATTTTCTGGCAGAAGAAATGTTTCTTTTCACCTCATATTTCCTACATAAACCTGGATTATGTTCACCTGGACAATCATTTAGGACCTCAGCACCAAAACAACACTTCCATCGTGGCCATTTTTAATTTTTTTCTAATTTGTTTTTCCACAGAATGCTGCTCTCTCTCACCTATTAACCCTCTAAGTCTGTGCCCATTTTTCACACATTAGACATCAGATAATTAGCGATAAAGCTAGTTGCTCTATCATTTCAGCCTAGCCCCATCGTCAACAAATGTTCTTATTCCTTCCAATAACAGTCACGTTAAAACAACCCACAAACTCATTTTAATGTCGCCAGCAGAGGATGCTTTCTGTGTACGGCTGCGCAGCTGCTTGTCCTGTGAGGCATATTGCGTGTGCATCGCATGCCGCATGGGGATGGGATGTGCAAGAAGGGTTTGGGGGAAAAGTTTTGATGAATGGATTAAAGGAGATTATTATTCGGGATGTAAGGGAAGGCATGGAATGCTGCATGTCTGGGTTGTCGCCGACTTCTGTCACCAAAACACACACGAACGTCACTCTGTCATCTGTGAGTTGGTGTGTGTCTTTGTATTGTCTGTTTCAATTAAAAAACAACAAGACCTACAAAGGATCAAACCAATAAACGAAAACCAAAGTGTTCCCCTTCCTTAGATTGATCCCTTGGTTGTTTTTGGTTTATTGGTTTATCATCTGGTCTCTGTTGTGTTCACTGTGAACCTCCAAACCCCTAGGGGGAGCTCTGGATAGAAGTAGGTGCTACTCAGCCTGTCCTCCTGTCTTTTCATCAAAGGCTCAAGACTGCCAGTTTAACCAACCTGTGAGGTCAATTGGATGTCAAAAAACATACATAGATAACATTATGGTAATTAAATAAATTAACATATAAGTCGAGGGATGAATGTGAAAAAATGTCTTCATTTAATACCCTTGCACTCACAGGTTCTTTCATATCACAAGATTAAAATGTGTGAATCCCTACATGTGAATTTGTTGTCAGCACAGCACTGAAAATAAAGTATGCCTATTTTGACACTGTAGCTGAGTCTGAGCCATTTGTTACAGGCAGACGGACAGAGTCAGAGCATGCTATGCACAGCTCCTTCAACCTCCTTTTTCCAAAACCCCTCCCCTCTCCCTTCTCCGCTCCCCCTTCCCTTCCTGCCCCCAACTCAATGCCCCTCCCCCTTGTCACCTGGAGGTTCCACAAACGTGCCACCCCACTTACTTCCTGATTTCCTCACTGCTCACCCTGATTGGCTCTCCCACAGAGACTGCTCCGTATGGATCTGCCAGTGGCCGATGACAACACGGTCCACTTCAACTCCACTCTCATGGCCTTGATCCGCACCGCACTGGACATCAAGATCGCCAAGGGTACGGAAGGTTTGGAATCCCTTTTACCTCCTTTGCTCCAATTTTCACATGCTTTCTTCTCCTTTTTCTTATTTCCCCCGTAGTGCTAGTGCTGTCTGAACCCAGAAACCTTCAGCTCTTCCTGATGCTTCTCCTACTGTAGCTTAAGTATAATGTGCTTTCTAAGGCAATAGATCATGTGTGTATTGTGTTGCTAATTTGTGTGTGAGGCTGAAGGTTGAGATCCTGTGGAATCGAGGTTCTGTCACTTCATCTTAAAAACCAAGTTGCCTGTGTGCACTTTTCAGTGCAGTTATGATTTGATCATATCTATTATCATTACCTTACTAATAAAAATACATGTCCTCTGTTTGTCTTTGTTTTCATGTTTGTATGTCCTCTCTTATACCTTTTTGTATCAATCTGAATGGGTATGAATGATTTGTGTGTGCTTGTGTGTATGAGTACATTTTTTGTACATATCTGTTTGTGCATGTTGATGTGTCTGAATTAATGTGTGTCCATATACTTGGGCATGGATGTCCGTGTGTCTATATGTGCATATGTATCTGTATGTGTGCGCATGTGTGTGTGTGTGTGTGTGTTGAACCTGCTTAGGTGGTATTGACAAGCACCAGATGGACGCAGAGCTGAGGAAAGAGATGATGGCGATCTGGCCCAACCTCTCCCAGAAGACTCTAGATTTGCTGGTTACACCACACAAGTGTAAGTTGCAGAGTGTGGGTGCAGGCGCAGCAATGTGGCTTGGATGCAGCCACCCTGTGCCGCCCAGTGCTCCAATGTTGTTTCTCTTCACGCCACCTGAGGACCGCTTATCTCAGCCAGTCTCTCTCACTGCTGCACCCTCTGATACAGCTGGCACATTAACCCCGCACATCCACACCCACATACCTCAAATCTGTGAAGACATAACAATGTGAACATGAAGAAAAACAAACAGAAGCACTGACACAGGCTGCATGGTAGATGCAAAACACCTACACACACACACACACACACACACACAATATCCTAACTCCTGTCCTTTCTTTCAGCTACAGGAACCACACTCACCAGAATAGACCCACCAGTCCCAGACCCCAACACTTCTCCACCTCTCTATGCCTGAGATCAGAGGGTGCCTCACTATAGATCAACTCTCTATAGACGTCTTTTCACTTCAGGGAGTCAGCTGCGTACACTAGATGGCTGGCTGTGCTTGATAGAAAATACTGTATATTTTTAGTATAATTACACTGAGAACAAATGCACAGGTGCTAACTCACTAGTGGCATAATACAGTAGTTGCTGTAGTTTGTGAAATGCATGTGATTTGCTATCAAAATAGCTAGGAGCTAGGAAGTGTATTAGCATCACATTTGCAACCAAGTAAAAAAGTCATTAACAGTCTCAATCAAATATCACAGATTTTATTTCATGTATTTTTTGACTTGGTTGAATTTGTGTTGATTCTTGCGATCACATGATTGCAGCTTCCTGGAGCGGCTGAATTTTGTTTTATCTATATCACAATGAGATGCTTTGATTACAAGATTTTACCTGTGACATATATAAATGCTATATAGAGTTAAATTAAAGATTTTTTAGTTTATAAAAAGATACAGTTAATTTAAAAAAAAATCTCTCTGTGAAAAGACTATTTGCTCGATGTTCATGTGTGTGTGAGAGTCCAAGTGTGTTTCTCTGTTTGTGTGCATGCCTCACCCCTTTCTACCATTCCTCGCGCTCAGGGTCCATACCAAAAGGTCTAATCTTGCAGGGTAACTTGTCATTCTCTCAGCAGCAACAGACCTGACAGTGGGAAAAATCTACGCTGCCATGATGATCATGGAATACTACCGGCAGAGCAAGATCAAGCGCTCGCAGGCTCTTCGTGATGAGCAGGTACTGGTGCTGTCTCAAGGAGAATAACACTCTACCTGCATCCAACCCTTTAAAGTTAAAGGCAGACTGACGTACTGAAATCAAGGCTGCAGGGCTGTAGTCCCATTCATATAAGCCTGGGCTGTGACAACCTCTGTCCAGATCCAGGGAGCAGTGCTCATTCAGTCACCTAAAAAGGGCATACAAGGGGTAAACACAATAACATAACAATCTAATACAATCTCCTATCTTCTATATGTAACGCTCCTTCTCTAACAGCAAAAACAGTGCTGCCATCTGCTGGGCAACGTTTGTAACTTCTTGCTTTTACAGTAATTGTAGCATTGTCATTCTGCAGAAAAAATGCAAACAAAATTCACAAGAAGAAGTATACTTTTTACAAAATTTAAAATGCTAATTTAGTAGATGATTTATACCATCGTGTTGTGGTTATTTAGCAGTTTATATGCCTGAGAAGTGTTGTCACAGCCCCTAAGGTGCCCGTGGCTCAACATGATGGGAGCCCTCATAATGGATCCTTTTGCTGAGCTTGATTCTTTCCTGTCCTTTCCTGTCAACTGCTTGTAAAGATACTGTACCTCCTCACTCTCTTCATCACCCATGCTTGCAAACTGGTTAGATTAACTGTTAGATTTGCATTATGATATTGCTGCACCATACTCTACTGTTCACGCTGTCCCATGTTAAAAGAGAGAACGCTTTCAATGACAGAGCTGACCACCCTACACATTAATTCTGCTGTATTTCATCTTAGCGATCGATTGAGATCATAAGATGATATCTTGTCAGAACGGAAATTGAATGGTCCTTAACAGGTTTATGCAGCCAGCTTGGACTATAAACATTCGGAGAGTTGCATGCATCTGAGGATCCTCATCAACCTGATTTTTCATTGCACGTGTTAAGATACTTAGAATGTCTCTCAAACATCAGCAAACCTCCTTCACCCTCTTTTTGCTTTCTTATGTACCTTTTTTCCTCCTCCTTCCTTCACAGTCGTCTGGCCACATGCAACGCTCCACACTCGACCCATTGTTTTACTTAATCCACTTCTTTCCCCCAACACATACTGTACATCTCCTCTCCCCAGTTCACCTTCCACATTGTAGGCTGCTCCATGTCTTGACTGGGGCGCTGGGGTGTTTTATGATCCAAAAATGTCATTAGTGCAATCTGAAAGTGTTAAGTATGCTTTACATGTACTACTTGACATTGTATTTAGTGCTTGCACAAATAGACAAGTTTGCCACAAGGTTTGCCACAGTTTGGATTTGAATAACGGTAGAGGGAACAAAAAAAGTACTCAAAAATAGGAATTTTTGAATGTGAAAGATAACATTTGACCTTTTTTTCACCATCTGACTTGCATGTGTTAACAGGTTAATGACCACTTTGAAATTGTGAAAGGTGGTTATTAGGTAGTCCTGTTGAAACTTCTTAAGCGAGTAACTAATAAATGAATTAAAACGAATGTAGCATTTGTCCCATCATGCATTTCACCTGCTGTATGTTCCGCTTCACAGGATTGTTGCAGTGTTTATGTGTTTATCTGCCATGATGTCCTCCTTTGAACGAAGCCCCTCTTTCATGGCTCCCTTCTTTATCAATTCCAATTCCACTGCTGTAGAAACATGTTTTCTTCTTCTATCATCAGATGACAACTGATCATCAGATGAAACCCAGAATGATTACTGATCATTCCCTTTTGATCCTACCCTGAGCTCCAGACTGAGTGGGTGAATTCGACTTTGTTATTGGACCTTATAAAGCACTCTAATGGTCAGAGTGTTTTATAAGGTACCAGGTCCCAGAATGCACTCTGAATCCACCATCCATCTCTTTTTCCTGCTAGCTGCTGAGCATCAGTTGCTTAAGAGCCCCCATTCCTCTTCCATTACTTCTTTTTCCTCGTCTCGCTTCAGCCGACAGACCTCTCTCTGCATCCCCTTTGTTCTGTTCTGTTCTGTTCCCCTGCTCTGCCCCCTTTCCCTCCATTTCCCTGTCAGTCTGCCTGATAGCTGGCGACGGCCATGTTGTATATCTCACACAGAATCGAACGCCATTACTGTTTCAGCGCGTGGAGCCACCTTCCCCCACCCAGGATGGGGGTCCGGGACTTAACAACTCCCTCCCTCCACCTGAGACAACAGAGACTGACAACGGCCTGTGAGTTGGATGTTGTTGGCATGTTTTACTTTACAGGAGGTGGTTTGTTGAAAGCAGACCAGTTGAGGAAGATGTGTCTCTGACCGTGTGCCTGTGTGTCACAGGCCGGTGGAGGGGGGGGTCCCGGAAAGCCATTCATGGGTGACAGCTCGTGCTCAGGAGATGTCCCAGAAGGTCGGCAGCTGGAGCCCTGAGGCACACCCTGAGGATGGCCTGGGAAGCATGACCAACTCTCAGGTAGAAAGCTCATACATGCACGCACCCAGGACCACACACCTAACAGCACACACACACTATACAAATAAAATGCATCTTTGTCGCACACCAAGTTTGTGTGAACAAGTATTCAAACACATGATCCATTCAACATTTGTTTCTACTTTCATGCCATTGCTACCAAATGAACTCCCAAAGAACCATTGAGAACACTTAAATGGTAAAATGAACTATGATTGTCATGCAGTTACAGATTGCAATTCCATCTCCACTGAAAGCAGTGTCCCTCTTATTCATAACTCCTGAAGGCATACGGACTTCAGGTTTGTGTTCACCTACATTTTAACTGAGGTTAAAGTAGAAATAAGGCAAACTTTTGTTGATCAGGGCATTGACTTGCCTCTGGTTTCATGTTTTTACACACCATTCCAGTCCAATCAGTATCATCAGTATTATTTCAAACTTATGGTTTAGGGTGTTCTTGTCAGTAGTTGTGAAAATAAACAACATTCTTCTTAAATACTGCATGTGCTGTATAATCTGAAGCTACTTTGGCACTAAATAGAGAAGTTCAGAGCTCATACTGTCCCATCTTTACTGCCTTGTTATTTCTAGTCAGTAGGTCATTTTCATTTCCTGCAACCTCTCTCACCTCAATTCTTCAGTTAGCATTGACATGACATTAACCTTTCTTTGATTAGTTTCATCTCTCAAACCTGTCTCCTCACACAGTTTATCTTACAAAATTTTTTACTTCACTGTACGTTTCCACATTTCATTCAGAGTCTATCCTCTGTCTTCAGAGTGGTTCATGTCTCTGTCATCATGCTGTTAAACCTCTCTGCTTGTAGACCCCCTGGAGGGACTGACAGGTCTCTGTATCAGTCAGCCCCTGTAACATAGCCACTTCTCCATATCAACTCAGTATTTGGATAGAACAGAGTGGCTGTCTGCTTCATTCAAACTAGTTTGAATGATGATAGCTAGATACGAGGCAAATCAAAATATAAAATGCAAACAACAATAGCTGATTTTACAAATTTAAACAGAGGTGTGGCTAAGCAAGATAAGACCAAGCCAAAGCTCCACTTCTCAAGGTATTCTTCAAACAAAATGGAATTTGGCATATTTGTACAAGAAAATGTGCATGTTTGTGACCAAAAAAACATGCTGGATTTAGATTTGAACTGCAGTGTGTGCAAACTAGCCAGCCGAAGTTGTAATTTTTTCACAACCTCATTTACTGCCTACAATGTATCAGCGCCTGCACCTGGCCATCATCTGATCACTTGTGTTTTTTCCATGTCCTTGGGGCTGCATATGGGTTTCCCCTCAAGTCCATTCCTGCTGTGACTCCATCTGGCTTAGATGCCATCAAACAAAGATTCTTTGCATTTGCTTGCAGCTCCATTTTTGACAGCAACATTTGCAAACACAAAATTAGATTTTATTTGGAGTATACTCACGATATTATCCGTGTAAGACCCAAACACCCGATTCCTTTGTTTTTCATTCATCGCACAATTTAAAACAAGAACAACAAAGAGAAAAAAAGGCAAAGTCCCTCTTCACAAACACACTCACCAAATTCTCCCACTGACTACTTCTACCTCTCTGAGACCCTCAGTTCTCTGCTTTCTTTGGATAACAAACTTTCCCACCTATCCCCCTACTCCCTATCAGTTTTCATGGCAGCCGTCACACCATCTCCTGCTCTCCTGCTCTGTTTGCAGACGGTAGAGATGAGAGAGATGGGGCAGGATGGTTACTCGGATACTGAGCACTTTCCACCAATGGAAGGCCATGGCAGGGCAGCTTCCATGCCCCGCCTCCCAGGCGACAACCAAGTGAGCAGCATTCTCACCTTTCCACTCTCTTTCTATTTCCCCCATTTTCTCTGTTCCTCATCCCCATTTGTTTGAAAAGATCATATTCTCAAAGGTCTGACTTGTTGCTCGAAGATTTATTGCTGTGGTTTCTCGAATCCATGTTAAAGAGAGTTTTTTAAGGCCATATTGACAAATACATACTACCACTGGTATGGTACTTGGCAGAGGTTACATTTTTGTAGGTAAATTTATATATTAAAAGCAATCATGACAATATTTCTGGCTAAAACATGGAAATGTTTTGCTGAAATGTTGACTGCCAAACTTGAATTCAAAAGGACCATAGCAAGGCAAAGTCAGACCTTCTGCTCCTTTTCTCGTCTCCTCCTGTTGTCTTCTTCTCTTCCTCTCATCCTGCCACCTGCATGTAGGTTTTTAACTGTGGTTGCCCTGTTTCCATCTAACACACTCATCCATTTTATTTAGATTCATATCCCGGTGAGTGCTCTGGTTGTCATATGCACACAACATATTCATGAATACAAATGTGTACACACATACACACACACACACACACACACACATACACATATATACATACATACAGTTTACACACTTACGCTCTGCCCCCCATTATTAAATCTTCTTTTGTCAGACCCTGATTTATTTATCTTTTGTTGTTGTTTTTGCACTAAACTGTCTCTTCCTTCCTATGAAAGGTTTTGCCTGTGCTGAATTCTTTTCAAATTTTGGGGGCTTGTTTTTTTTTCCAACCAGGACTGGAACCAGCATGACTTTGTGTGTTACAGATGTGTATGTGTTACAGATTATGTGTTTGTGTGTGTGTGTGTGTACGCAGGTGTATGTGTTGTGTATATGTGTGTGCTCTGCAGTTTTTCTGTGCTCTGAATCACACTTTCTGTCACTCTGTTGTCTGCTGTTTGAGTCGATTGTAATTGTGTGTGTGTGTGTGTGTGTGTGTGTGTGTGTGTGTGTGTGTGTGTGTGTGTGTTTGTGAGTATGCATATCCATTTGTACGTGTACTTTGCTGATTGTCGTCATTGCTGTTTGTGACCGTGGTGCCGTTGATTGAGCATTTTCATGGTGACCTTGTCTATATAACCCTGTTTTGGCGCCAACCACCCCCAGTGTCTGTGGTAAGTGTTTCTCTTCCACCTTCACTGCTGCTTCTGTGTCTAATCAGACTCTCTTTCTCTGTCCCTCCTTCTCTTTCTGTCCCTCTCTTTCTTCTCTCCACCGTGGCACCCCATCTCGTTTTGGGTGAAACCTCCACCTAACACTCTTTGGTTTTTACTTGTACTCTGTACCCCTTTCTCTTTCATCGTGTATCAATCCATCCCTGTCTCCCTTACTTCTCCCCCTCTCCCTTCCCTCTTCCTCCCTTCCTGGTTCTGTGTGTATGCTCCATGTGTGGCCACACCTTTGGTGTATTTGTGGCTCTGTGTGTGTGTGCTTGTGTCTTCTCTGTGCTCATACAGCAGCGGAGGAGAGGGAAACAACGTGGCAGTACCCTCAGTGTATGTACCCTGTCTTCCCTGTTTCGTCTCTTTCTTTCTCTTTTTTCTCTCCCTTTCTCTCACACACTCTTCAAACTTTTTTCCTCATTTTTCATGTCTCCATGTTGTGTCTTTATCATGGCAGGGGTGTCTTTAAAATGTATTTGTACAACCTTTTTTGGCATGATCAAATCTGATGCCAGCCCAGCTTCCAAACTGATCCCAGCATCCTTAGCTACTTCTCCCATGCACCGACAGTAACGCAGTGGGTTTGGAATTGGGCTCAACTCTGCACGTCCCCTGTCATCATCAACAGTCATGCCACGCTGTCTCGTGGCCTCAGTGTCTCTGTCTCTCTCTCAGCCGCTGCTGCTGCTGCTAGTGCTTTGTTGCTCTATGTCCTCATGCCTGTGTGCTCGTCTATAACGATGTTGTCAATGTTTCGCCGTCTCTGTCCGAGTCTCCATTCACACCTGCCCACCTGCATGCAAGAAATTTGTTGAAATGCGTTTAAGTGTGTGTGTGTGTGTTTGTGTGTGTGTGTGTGTGTGTGTGTGTGTGACTAATGATGAGAGAAGGAAGAGGAATGATTTGGTTATATGTGTGTCTGAATGGATAAGTTGGGATTCTCAGTGCTACTCCTATGAGGCCAGATAATCTGGTGTTTTATATACATCTGGCAGCCTGTCATCTGTCAGTTGATTTGTCTAATACACTATAACTGGAAAACTGGCCAGCTCAGCTGCCAAAAGGATCTAGCACTGAAGTAGCCTGATATGGTTTTCATGCCCAGGTCAGCAACTTGTGGCACCATAGGCTCTGTCCTGATGTCCCGCCTCAGCACTGCAGAAGGAAGTTCTCATGTGGGTAGAGGACTCAGGACAACCCCTATGTATCTGCATGGCTGGAGGAAAGCACGCTGAAACAGAGCAGAAATAGAGGAGTTTTGTGCAGCCTGGAATGTGCCATGTTCAGGCTTTTATGGGTGGTGAGGATGGAGGACTATTTTAAGTCGTACTGACTCTTCTATCCCCTTTTTTCTTTTACAAAGCAAGTTACAGAAGCATGGAAGGCATGGTCGTTTGCCATCATATCTTTTATTTTATTTCTTTTTATTCTTTTTTCTTATAAACTGTTTTATTCCTCTGTATCAGGGGTCAGCAATTACTGTAATTTCAGCCCTGAGCCACTTTTTCTTAATAGTGTTCATTTGGGGACTAGCACTGGTGCAGGGGAGACACGTGCCTATGGTCGGAATTCTTAAAATACTTTTTTTTTAATTCATCTGGAAACATAAGGCTGCTTTTTGCCGCCCCCTGCCCTATAAACTGTATACAGTGTCTATATTTTTGAAGTAGCATGATTGGGACATTATTACTAATGTTGGAGTGTGTGATTTTGGGATGGGATGTGGGAGGAAGGTGGGTGGGCTTTCATAAAGTTCAAGAAACAGACCCCGTTCACACACATGCATACATATACACACATACACTGTGTCTCTTAGCCTCACAGAAAACACCAAATCGACAATCGAAGGAAACACCTCTCCTTGCATCTCTCCCTCTCTCTCCCTGCCTCGGTGGTCTCTCTCTTTCTCTCTTAGACCATCAATGACAGCAGTCCTATGAAACGCTCGGCCTCGTCGCTGGGCCACAGCAGGTCTGGGCGTAGCCACAGAGACAAAGGAGGGGCAGACGACTACAACATGGAGCGTGTAATACCTGAGGAGGGGAGAACCTCCAGACATGGACACCGGCGAAAAGACCGGAGTCATCGGGCGTCTGAGAGGTCCCTCTGTCGATACACGGAGGCTGACACAGGTGGGAAAGACCACATACATAAACCAACAACCACATGTATAGAAAGCAATAACATGATGGTTTGACAGATGCTGTATTAACACAGTTGCACATTGTAGAAACTACATTATAACAAATTAGGAACACAGTCTCGCCTTTAAAAATAAAAATCATTGAACACTCTGCAATGAATTACGCACATTTGAAAGATTGAACAAAGACATAAAAGGTAATTTAGGTAAGTGTTGTGAAAGCGTGATGTCATATTGTTATCTAATGTCATAGCAATCTTTAGTGTTTTCACCAGACTTAACCCCAATAATAACTCCAATAAACTTCACCATCAGGCCTGAGCACAGACCTGAGCACAACCACCCAGTCCGGCGACCTCACGTCCAAAGACAAGGATCGTGATAGAGATCGCGGCCGGTCCAAAGACCGTAAGCACCACCACCATCATCACCACCACCATGGCTCTGTGGACAAGGAGCGCTATGTAGCAGAGCGAGGGGGCGAGTACGGACACAGGCACTCCCGTGACCGAGAGCATGACCGGGAGAGGGAGAGAGAAAGGGACCGGCGCTGGTCGCGATCGCCCAGCGAGGGTCGCGAGTGCATGACACACAGACAGGTGGGCTTCTGGGTACTTATGTGCATGTGGTGCCTAGTTTGGAGAAACACGCCTTGTTTTCCAGTACAAAATGCAGTTGAACACATTTTTAGTGTTATGCTGAAAAATATAACACAAGGGCCTCTATTTTGATGGTGGTTAACTGGTGCAATCGCCCAGTAGCATTAACAGAGCAGGGCGTTGTGGTTTTGTTATGTAAGTTCCTCTGGTGGTGTTCAACTTTGACAAGCACCCTGCCACACCCAACCGATCTCCTCCAAGTTATCTGGAGTATCGCTGGATAGGACACTGAAAAGTGCTATAAACTCACTGCTAACCAGAAAGTATATTACTATTTTTTACTATTTTTATATGATAATAAATAGTGACAATAGAGTGAGAACGAAACACTACAAGACTCTGCTATTCGCTGCTGCTCTCAAATTAGAGGCCAAGATGTGTTGTTGTCTTTAACAACACACAGTTGTGTTCAAAATGGCGAAGATAGTATGGGCTCTTTATGTACATTCATATATACTGTACATATATGTTTGACTACATGCACACAAACATATTCAGTACTGTGGGTATAATCATGCAAATACAAGTAAATGTTTGTCAAATGAAGTCACTTATCAAATCACTGTTCCAACAACCAAACAAATATGCATAAAAATGTATATTTGAGTACCTGACTGCTGTCCCTATCTGCCCCCCCACCCCCCACTTTTATGGCTTCCTTTTCCAAACACATAACCTACAACATTTTAGATGGCCTATTAAAATAGGAAACATAAAGTATCTATGATCTACCTTTGCTGTAAAACTTCTGTGATGCACACCATTCATCCTTATGTATTTTTATGTTATAACTTGAAAGGTCGTACAAAGGAAGACTAATTGGGGAAGAATTGTTTTCTCCTACTTGAATTTTTGCCTTTGTGTTATAAAACTTATAAGAGCTCAACATGTTGCATACATATCACACAGCTCACTTACAATATTTTAAAACCAAACACATTTATGTATGTTTAGTTACCATATTTACCCTGTACCACATTTGTTGCTCTGGAAATCAACCCTTTACCCCTTTTTTCTCCTGTCGTCTTTTGTTTTCTTTCCTCTACGTGACATGTTGCTTCTCTATGTATGGTGCTGTTTGGAATCTCATCTTTTTTATCCACATCCTCTGCTCTGTTACTTTTTGATGCCTTTTATTTCTGCCTTTCTCTCCTCCACTCCACGTACATTATGACTGCCGTGCTTTTATTCTTATTGTTGCTGTGGTTCTTGTTCTTATCTTTTCTTGCTTTTCTATCTGGACTCTCTTGCTTTCTTTCCCTCTCTATTTGTTTTATACTCTATCTTTCCCATCCTCTACTTTACTCTACATGTTCTGTCGTTGAATTTGTGGTTCGTTCTTTTTATTTGCTTTATTTTACTTTTTGTGTAGGGCAGTAGTTCGGTCAGCGGAAGTCCTGTCCCCTCAACCTCGGGGACCAGTACGCCACGTCGAGGCCGTCGACAGTTGCCTCAGACCCCCGCAACACCACGGCCCCATGTCACCTACTCCCCTGTGGTCCGTAAGGCCATGCCTACACCGCCTGGGGGGCCACAGGGCCGACCCCCAGGCCCAGCCCCCCGTCGCTTTTCTCCTGAGCCTCCCCAAGGCCAGGGCCCTCCCCCCGCTGGACTCCCACTGGCCCACCATGGCACATCTCGCCAGGGTCATCATCCCACACCTCGTTGGGGAGACGCAGGTGGAGGAGGCGGCTCCATGGAAGGGGATGGCTGCTTCTACAACCAGGACTACCAGGACTATGAGCCCCACCATGAACCACCTGCCTATGAGCAGAGCCCCATGCAGGGTGGCAACCCCCACCCCCATGCCCTGGCCAACCACCCACTGCCGCCTCCCCAACAACAACAGCCACATAACCCCCATCCCCTCCCTCCACCCCAGCCACACCCTGTAAACAACCCCCACCCTCATCCACTGTCCCACCCACAGCCCAGTCGCACCTCACCTAGGACTGCCCACCATGCGACCCCGCCCACCACCGCCCTGACTGGGCCTGTACAGGGCCAGATGCAGCCTGCTGCCCAGCGCCGTCTACCCAATGGCTACCGTTCTTCATCACCTTCCACACATCTCCATGGACCTCCACATACTGGGCCTCACAAGGTCCCCCCTCCAGCTGGGCATCCTAGAGGTCCCCGCAAGGGCCTGCATGAACCCTACAGCGAGACGGAGGACGACGACTGGTGCTAGCCTCTGGGGATGGGGGAGGGGCGTAAGGAGGAAAAAGAATTGATAGATGGACCGAGAGATGAAGATAGAAAGCTCTGAGCAAGAGCAATGATTGCCAAGGGAAACCATGATTCTTGCTTTCTCGTCTGTTCAATTTGTTCTTCTCCTCCACTGCTTGGCATGGCCCAGGGACGGTGGGCTAGATAAAGGGACAGGTGTCAGGATGAAGGGATGGAACAATAATGCTGAGGCCATGTTCTGCTTGCATTGTTGTTGCATTCATCTCTTGATGCCAAATAAGACCAACTTCAAAGAGCAGTTTTTAAGGATGCAAGCAGGAGGGGTGATGGACACTAGTCTTTGTATGTCTTAAATTATGCCTCTGGCAACGAGCTACAGCCACTTACAAGATGTCAAGAGTTGCGACTCGACAAAAGACACTTTACAGTCAGAGACAAAAGAACGACCACTGTTTTTTTTTTTGTTTTTTTTGCTTCTCAAAGCTAACTTCAGTTAAGTTAGCTGCAAAAAAGAATCAAATCCAACCCTCCCAGCCACCAGTTGAATATTGATGAGTTTTATCATCTGTGTTTTTAAATAAAAACAAAACTGACAATGGGCCCTCCACCTGTATGAGGTGAGTAGGCTAAGTGGGTGGGAGAGTTGGGGAGTGTTGCATGGGGTTGACAAGTCCCTCGGTCAAAATCTGGATGGGTGTGTTGGGGATGTTTACCCCTGTCCCTGGAGAACACCCTCCTCCCAGTAACAATTGAACCGACCTCAACCTATGAGAGAAGAAATACAAAAAAGTGGAGATGGGTTTCAGAAACAAAAAACAAACAAACCAATAACTGTTTTCTGCAGTATTTCTTCTTCTATTCCTGCTCCTTCCTCCTTCTTATCTACTTCTTCAAAACATTGAAGCTTGAATCTTCCGTTGCACCCCACACAGCTTCGCTTTTTAGACTTATGGAGTTGTACACCCTGTGGAATCCTGCATGAATGATACAAAAAACAATAATAATAGCAACAATGAGAATCTACTGTATGGGGGACACTTTACTTGGTCATTTCTGTTGTGGTCTTTATGGTTTCTCTCTTTTTTTAGTAAAAATGCCTTTCTGTTTCTCTTTCTCTCTCTCCTCTGTATGACATTCCTCTCTCAGTACCTTCATTTACACTAAAATCAAGTGACAGAAGGCTATAGGGAGATTGGATAGTTACTGTATCTATATCTAGAAGGAACAAAATGATTACTTTTTGCTTGCTTGTCTGTATGTTCTGTGCCAGATGCCTGCCACTGATACAGCTGGAATCATTTTTTTTGTGGAAGTAACTTTTTGTAACTAAGGTGATAATCCTAAAATGATATACTGGGAAGCAGGGTAAAGTGGACAAAAGACGGCAAAAGTCCGGCAAAAAGTAACATCTCAAAGTCTTCCAGGGTTTGGGGTTCAAACAGAGACACCAGAGAGAAAGAGACCAATAGGAAGTTGGAGAAAGGAGAGAAACTCTTCATCTTTGTTTTCTTTGTTCTTTCTAATAATGGATAAACAGATAATATAATAACTTATAATGATCATGATGATCATGATAATGAGACAGATTCTCCATGTTTGGTCTTGTATTCTGTTCTGTATGTTTATTTTGTTGAGCTCAGCTAATCATTTTTCCAACCCTGAGGTGGAGCTCTAACCCACAGTTGCATTGTGGGAGAATGAGTCTGCAGGAGGGCAAGCTTGAGTCAGAGATTACCCAAAGCAATAGGCCTGTCACTATTTTTCAAAGCTATAGACTATATAGAAATCAGACAGTTGGTGGATTTGATTGAAAATTGATTGATAAAAAATTGGTCAAACACAGCAGTTCCCTACAGGTTTCTGCATTTAAATGGAAGAGTCTACTCTCCTGCAGATGCTAAAGCAGAGTTCCACCACCACTTGTGACCTTCCGGTGGCACTGTATGACAAACAGTGTCCCTCTAGTTTTTGTACCTCTCCCTTTACTTCACTTCTGATTCACAGTTGTTATACAATATCAGCGCACCAAGAATACAGTTTAGCTCATTCTCTCACATGTAGATCACCTCATCTGTGTTCACCACGTGTAAACACGGGCAACTGAATTGCACAGTCGCACAGTTCAGATGGGTTGGAGAAAAGATGTCTGGGCCTTGTCATGGTCCTGGAAAACATCTATGTTCTGCGTGTATCACTCCTATATATCTTTAATTTCTTTCTGTGTGTTTCTCTGTGTGCCTCAAACTAACACTTGTCACTAACGCACACCACTGTCAGCCCCAACATTATTATTATTTTATTTATTTGACCTTTTACCTGGAGGCCTATCACATGTTGACCAGAGAATGCACCGAAAAAAATAGAAAAGAAAAAAAACTGCCTATTAGTGTCTTTCCAACCTCAGTGGAATGTCGCAGACAAGTATTTTTTCACATCAGTACACTTAAAATCAGAAAGCACACTAGGTATGTAGCTCCAGGCTGTGGTGTGTGTGTGTGTGTGTGTGTGTGTGTGTGTGTGTGTGCGCGTGTAAGTGGGTTTTTGCATGTGTGTGTGTGTGTGTGTGTATGTACATGGGTGAGAGTCTTTCTGATAAATTTTGGTGTTTTTGTGCTTGCTTTGCTTTCTATTCTTTGTCTCCAGAAATCCTTTTCAAATCTCAAGATGTTTTAGTCAAATCATTGTAACAATCTTCGACTCTGTGCGTTTGTGTGTGCATATGTGGGTGTGGGTGTGTGTATGTGATGTCAGTAACCCCCTGAATGAAACATACAAAGCCCCAAACATTCACCATCCATCTTTATGTCTATGCTGCAGTGAAATCCACTCACACGCTGATAACCACACAAATTCTTCAAAAAGCAATGTAAAGCCGCTACTGAGAAAAAAAAAAGGTTTTTTTAAGTACAAAAGATTAAAAAAAGGAAAAAATATCTAGTTCCAGAAATGCATGTGCTATGTGCATGCCACACCGTGGGTTAACAGTCATCTTCAGGACATAAAAGAAAAAGCAGATTAATGAATTAAGAGGAATAAAAAAAGATATAGATAGATGTTTTTAAAAAGCAACATTTCCTTTTTTCCTTCTATTTTTGAGAACAAAAAAGGTAAAAAAAAAATTACAAAAAAAGTCTAAAAAATAAAAACACAAAAGAGACTTTGGTAAGAGTCAGTCTCGTTTGTTTTCTTCTGTTACATGAGGTTGAGGCACAACACAACCGTGTTCAGGACACCACAAAAAAGAACTGTTTTTAATGAAAAAAATATACAAAGAAAGTACAGTTCAGAAGATGGTGTATTTTCCCTTCTACTTGTTGTGGGGGTTGGGGGTGCAGGGGCTAGCCAAATCTGATGATGTACTCATAACTGGCTGTGGAACCTTCGATCTCTCACTCACTCCCTCCTTTTTCTCTCTCTCTAACTCTGTCTCTCTCACACTCTTATCTGTCGCACTCTCAACCTGTCTCACCGCTATTTCTACCAGTGCATTTTGTAATTCCAAACAGAACTCTTCCTAAAGAATAAAATCCAGAGAGAATGCACACCGCTTTGCCTCATTTCTTGTCCACATTATTGCTTTAGTCTTTTTAACGGTGTGGATGTGTGTTGTGGGTGTTTATGGCTCATATTTTGGCTTTGGAGTTTTCTTGTAAACAAACAAAAGTTATGTTTACATTCAGTGTTACTCACCAAAACACAATGTATGAATCCTTGAGATCTTACAAACGTGTTGAATGCATTTCCTCCCTCATAACAACATTTGCAAAGCCAATTTTTTTAACATTATGAAATGTGCATTGTTTACATCCACGTTTACTAGCTTGCAGTCTTGACCTGGCGCACTGCTGTGTTTCTTGGCACATTACCGCCACCTGTCGATCAGTGGAATAGTGTGAAAGTAGGGATGCACAATATGGATTTTGTTCAGACGATACAGATAACCGATAATTACCTGCTTCTCATGGCTGATACCGATACCACATTTTTTTATTTTATAAAGAAGTTAATAACCTGTAGTTTATGCTCACCTGAGGGTAAGAAAGGCTACGATGAAGTGTGCCAAGATGCTATAAAAGCTTAATTTCATTATCTGAATAATTCATAATAATATAAATTTCCCATTATCGACCGATAATTTATCAGCCCTGATATATATCGTGCATCCCTATGTGAAACCATTGGCAGGAATGTGTATAGCGCAAGACAAACCAAACGAGGGCTCACTCACAAAAAACTGTTCTATATCGCTACTGGAGTTCAAAAACATTAAAGCTGCACTGATGTGTTTTTTGCCGACTTGAGGGCAGTAAACACAACATTGACTATTATCACCTTTTAAAATTGTGGTGAACGTGTTAACACCCAGTTGAGTATTTATAAATCCAGCAGACACACAGAGCAACATTATCATTCATTTGGAATCGTGTTTCTGTCCACCTGGCAAATGTAAGTCCAGTATTCACTCTCTTTTAGCTCTGTTTCACCAGCTCCTGACGTAAATATCTGGCTCTTTAGCTGCCAAATGCTCCGCTCTGAAAACCAGCTAGTCGCTAACATTGTCTGTCTGCCATTTGGTGCAGGGCAGGTGGTGTGCGGTGGGCTTTTCTGAACTTTTGGGCTGAAAACAGCTGCTTGCTGTGGGTGGGTTGATGAGAGTGGTGAGACTGAACTAACAATGAGCTGTAAGATGAGGGACTGCAGAGTTGGGTGATAATTCTCTGTGGGTCGGTCACTATGAGCGACACCTTTCACATTATACATAGTCATTTGATCCATCGTTAGAATAAAAATATTGATTAGTGCAGCTTTAAATTAACACCACACCAGTTGCTCTGAGTGAATTCAGCTCATATGCATTATAATTCTTCTTTGCTGTGTTTCTGTGATTGAAACACAGCTTGAATTCTAGCAATTCTAGTTTGAAAGATCCATTTTTTGTGGATATTTTGTATCTTATGCTTTGCCTTGCAGAGGACATGGATGTGTCAGCATATTCATTTGTGCATGGAGGAAGAGAAAAAGAGTGAAGAAGGTGTTTGAGTGATCTACATGAGAAGGCAATGAGTGTGTATGTTTGTATAATGTGTATGGCCTGTATTTTCACTGGCATGTCCAGACAGTTCCGGCCACTCCTCCTAGCCCTGTGTACACAGACAGGGTGCTCTGGTTTCAGCCGGAAGAATAAGCAGCACAGTTTGGGGCCCCATGGGGCACACACAGGCAACCCCCCCCCCCACACACACATTCCTTCTTCTGTTTTCCTGGGTTAACCCCCTCCCCCCAACACTGGCGAATCCCTGTTGCACCACCTCCACAGTCTGCAGGGACATTGCATTCCTAAACTTACCACCTACTTAAATAGTAAAGCTCAAGTTTATTTGATTAAGAACGCACATTTCTAAAACTAAAAAAAAAGAAGATGATAAAAAACCCTATTCAGTAACTGGTGGCTCAATGCAAAATGACTGTGCCACTGAAAGTGATACTAGCGCTCCACTGTTAATAAAGATTCAACTTTACTCAAACTAAAATGAGTAATGCAGTTCTCTGTAAACCCTGTAACTCGCCAGTCAATGGCTTTACGGCCTCCCCCTCACTCTTTGGAACGCAATCTCCTGAATTGTCCCTGCTTTTGTTCTGAAAGTCAGCGTGGGGGCTGGGGGTGTGAAGTTGTGGGGGAAGGAAACTTCTTCACAACCATACCACTTTCACACTGACTTTCTTGCACCAAAAGCAAACCCCCCTCTAACATAACAGAATAACATTTTTTTTAAATATCATGACTAAGATATTACATATCCAGCCCTCACTACTACCATGATTCTACCTCATTTGCAGATACAGCGTATTTTGTTATAAACAACACATCACTCAAGTACTGAAGTACAAAAATGTTTAATAAATACTGAGGTAGTTGTAGTCATTGAATGTTTTACACTTGAATTCAACACATTTCTCATCTTCAGCCACTGTGGTCTCCATACACCTTAACACAGTCTTAAAATGTTAAATTTGTTGAGTAGAGCAACAGCCTGCTTCTTAACATGTTCATAAAGGCAGCTCAAGTCCAGATGAACCACTTCCTTTAGTTCCGCCTTTGGCCAGGGACTCACTTAATCCCCATAGTAAACTGGCCAACAACTAGGCCAAAAGTCACCGAGACTACGACGCACCAACTGTGCCGCTTCCGTGCTTCCTGTAGCATGCCCCGGCCTGTTCAGAGTCATGCTTGGAACTTCTAAGAGTCACTGTCCCGGGTGTTCGTACAAATCCTGACACAGGCCCACTGTAGGCGCGTCAGGCTCTCAGGCAGTGTCGAAATGTTTATTGCCTATAATCTGCGCAGGGTTTCAACACGCTGCAATGGCTCTCTGTAGAGGCACGGGGGTTGGGGGTGATCCCAGTTCACTGCTGCAGTTCACATAGTCCATCAACACGGAATTTACAATGAGCTGTTGAGGGCAGTTCCCCTGCTCAAGTTTTGCTTTCTTGCAAGGCAGAAAGTCCGGCTCGACGGCCGCTTTGCCCCGTCTTTTCCTCGAGTGCTGTGCCGGGCCAGTCGGGCACAGATTCTCCTTGTTTTCTGTTCCGGTACGCGTCTGTGCGTTGCGGCGCACCTCTCTTGGAGAACTTACGACCTCCTCTCGGGGTAAAGTCCTAGGCTTTCCGGTGGCAAGCGAAGCGGGACCCTGGCGCTCCAGGTGAGCGCCGGTAGGCTCGGTGTTCCCCTCAGCCGTGGAGTGTTGTTCACATCCTGATGCAACACTTTCCGCCGTCGCCTGGGCCGCATGATAGATGTCCCGGGCGGATTTCATCACCAGAGTCAGGAGGAGGCTCCGGTGGAGACGGAGACCCCCTCGCTGGGAGCGGGAGCTGTACAGTTTCCCCAAAGCCACGACCATGATCCTCTTGGCCTCAGTGCTGACCTCCATGTCACAAGCTTGTTTTGAAAGTAATCCAGTACAAACAACCGCAGGTTAAGGTTTGT
Organism: Siniperca chuatsi; assembly: GCF_020085105.1. NCBI lineage: Eukaryota > Metazoa > Chordata > Actinopteri > Centrarchiformes > Sinipercidae > Siniperca > Siniperca chuatsi. Next base: position 15,714,232 of record NC_058062.1, read on the forward strand.
GGACTCAGTCTCTCCCCTCTGACTTCACACAAAGGCACAATACAGACCGGGTGCAGGACAACTACTTATCACCTCGTTGACGTCACTCATCCTGCGTCATATGAAAGAGCCCCGCCCACCGGCCTCATACCCGGTCTGCTATTACAAATAGCCCTGCAACAACTGCTCAGGCAACTGTGGCTATTTTAATCTGCCTGTGTGCTCTATAAAGACATGCCTGTATAACTGGTGAAATACAAACTACAATCATAAAGAAATCTTGAAACCTGTGCTGTGAGACAACAGAACACACAGAAATGACCCACAGGCACCTATCTGATGTGACGTAACCATCTAGAAACAACAAGCAAGGAACACACAAAAATAATTGTAGCACTTTGACATTTTGGGAAAATCTGCTAATTTCTTCCAGAAAATAACTTGAACCTGCTTGTAAAACCAGTTTCTATAGTTTTTAGGTATTGTCTTTAGCCTACTACACATAAGTAGGTTACCACATGCAGTCAGCTTTGGAGTTTGGACTTTGGACTACCAGTTCCACCCCCACCTTACAGTAGTTTTCCAGAGCTAGGCCAAACATGCACCTGTCTTTGCATTAAAGGCTAATTGATGCTGACTCTGGTTTTGGTGACAAATGTGTTTGGCTGTTGCTTTAATAGTCAAAGTTAAATTAGGTATTGCAATTGCACTTATTGGTAGTAAAACTATCAATAATTGATTTGAACTGATCTATTAATATCCAGCCCACCTAAATGGTGCTCCATCACCAACTAACCAAAAACCCCAAATTAATTTGGATTTGCTGCGTGCACTTTTACATTAAAACCCCTGGTGCAGCTTTAAAGGAGGTCTGACTGAATCAGCCCGGTGTTGTTGGAAAACCATCAAGCATTGAACTTCATTTAAAGAGCACTGAACTCTCTCTGCCTGGCATGACTAGGCAAGTAATGTTTATCAGGCAAGCTAAGGACCTGAGTTTCAATTAATCCAAAAAAACATGTCAGGCAATTCTAAATGTTAAGGAAATGTTTCAAAATCATTAATTAATTATAAATTGACCATAATAAGCAAAACCTGGAGCAGGAAACGTCTAATCTGTGAAAGATATTTCTGTCTATCTTTAGTCTTTCTCACACCAGAGATGAATACCATGCCACCGCTCTAGTTATCTGGAACAGTCAAGAAAGCTTGTCTGTAACAGTCTCGAGCTCTCCTCCAGTCTCACCCATCCCCCCAGTGTGTTGCTTCCCTTTGAAGGAAAAAAGAAAGGGGGAGGTGGGGGTAACAGACAGATGTCCATATTAAGCACATCCTGCTCCTGTGGCACATGCAGAGGAAAACCCATGACGCGAGTGGGAGCCCTTGTTTCCTGAAGCCATTTAAAGTAACAGCAGTGAGGATTGTCAGGGCTTGCTACTTCCCTCAGCCCATATTTGGGCAATGGAATCCATTGTGTCGTGATTAGAATAGTACTTTTATACTTAATTTACGGTTAGAACTGGATTCACTGAATATTACATCAATATGACAACACAAAACTATACATTTTACTCTCAAGCATCGGTTTGAAAGTGTGTGAAAGATTTAAATTCTTAGAGAGAAACACAAAAAGAGAGACCTTTTTTTTCTCCCAAGCTACCCTGTACTTCCAGAGGAATTTGTGTTATGCTGGTGATTGTTTCTGGTGTGGCTTCAGTTCAACAAAACAATCAGTTGCAGAGGATCATAGGATGACATTTGCATTTTTTAAAAATATGCTGAAATTTTAAAAATAAATACTTGTCTTTGTGGTAGGAATGCATCAAAATCAGTAGGTGCCATTTGAAAGGAAGAAAAAGAAGCCAAATGAAATTCCTGTTGACAATGACAAATAATTAATTTTTAGTTGATCGGTTGCCTCTCTTAAAGATACAATCTGATTTTGTTATAGTGTCCCATAACACTCCAAAAGTCAAAACATTTCCTCCTAACCTCCTACGGATCTTTTGAAAGTCAGCACAGTTTGTGGTTGAGTTTCAAATCATCCATAGAGGTGGAGGGAAACTTGTTTTTGGTTCACTTTTGAGTGCTGTAACAACATTTCAGTGCAGTAATAGATTGAAGAGTGTCCTCCTGTGGTCACATTATGGAATTGAAGCAAAATTGTGGAGACTGGAGCCCATTAAAAAGCTACAATAACGTGTAACACTTGTATCCCTGATTCACAGCCTGAGGCATTGTAACACTCTTACTTTTTCTCTCCATTATATATATATATATATATATAATATATATATATATATATATATATATATATATATAACGTTATTAATCCAATCTAAATCCAGTATCTTATGTGTATCCTGCATTTCACATATGTCAGGCAATACATTGCCCTTCTGTCAGTGGGGCCCCACTTCAATTCTGGAATAAATACAGAATTACCCAGATGGCATCAACATCATGATTGTGCTTTTCCTATACCCATGCAAAATGTTCCAGCTTTTCAAATCCCTGAGATGCCTGTGCTCCACATCTGGAGAATTATGTAACCACTGCATTATGTAGTGAATTTATTTCCAAGATATTATGCCTTAAACACATATTAATCAATGTTTTTCCACTAGGGAGCAGTAAAACTTCACAACAATGCCTTTTAGCTCTGTTTTGGTCTCCACCAACTCTTGAGAAAGATATTTGGTTCTTTAACCCATTAAATGATTTTCTTCACCAGCTATTTGCTCATTTGTCTGTCTGTCGTTTGTTACTGGGTATACTTTACATTGGGTTTATGGATGCCTGATGCTGCTGGGTAACTGAAAACAGCTCAGACTCAACCAAAAATTAAATGTGCGAGTAGTGAAAACAAAACAACATGCTAAAAGAGGCTTAAAAGCTCCTTAAAGCAAAATTGTGGCACAACCATTTCAACATTACATACAGTCAATTGATTCAATGTTGATATCAAAAATATAGATTGATGCAGGTTTAAAGCTTCCTTGGTTATGGCACAGATCGTTATTGTGGCGACATAGCTGGCAAGCTGGCCAAATAGTGGATATTTCAGTGAGTTGTACAGTACATCTGTGTCTTTTCGGGTGGAGAAATTCACAACTGCACTGCACTGCCTTGAGCATAATGGATACACGTGTTGTCAGATTTTAGCGTTTCTCCCTCAGCACCAATTTAGCATCACAGGCAACAGATTTAAGTTTGAACTGTCGAGCTGGAAAATCTCAAGCTGTTTGTGCAGTCTTTTCCTGCAGTCAGTTGTTTTGCCAGCCTTCCAACACTGGGTGGTGCACTAACAATGGAAATCAACAAGATAAGTTGATTCTGCTCTGGGCTATGCAGAGTTTGGTGTTTGCTTTTGAGACAAAGTGAAGGTTTAAGGAGGTCATACATGCAAAGAAAAGGAAGAGAATGCCAATGGTTTATCTCATATAGGGTCCATATTCAAAATATTACATGGCATCCTTCTAAATTTGTTGATCTAGTCACATTTTCATCAGAAATAATGTGGTTATTTTTAATCTTATGTAGACTGAATATTAAAGAGATTTCAGCTGAACCACGTAAAATAAAATGGACCAAGCGTGAGTCATTATAATAGTCTAAAATGTACAATACAGATGAAAAATAATTATTGATTAAAACTTAATTATTTTATAAGAGGTGTTCACTTTGAGTAAAGGTAATATTCTTTTAGATACATAATATACATGTGTATTTTTGAGCTAACATAAAACCCTATTTCATAATCTTTATACAAAGTTGAGTTGTGTCATTTTGTCACATGTGTTTGCTCTATTACAGAATAGAATATGAAACATGCTGGCAAATACTGGCCTCATGACGCAGCTCTCTTTTCAAGTATGTCAAGTACTGTATACCAAAGCAAAACTATAGCCAAATGAAGGCACAAACAACTGTGTGGGATGATATGTTCGTAAAGCACGGTGGTCATACATGACAGCCTCCAGGTGTGAGTACTGAAGTGAGCATGAAGAGGAACATTCAAGAATGAGCATGCATGAAAATTGCTTACTTAAAATAAATGGCAACGCATTTCACAATGAAAAGCATTTCTCCACAGAATCATACTTGCAAAACTGACTTCTTAATTTAGATATTGCTGTAAATTAACTTTGAGCATATAAATTAAACTAAATTTACATTGATATTTTAATTCATTCATTTTATTAAGTAAGAGGGAATACTTGTTTTTTCTTAGTCAGTTTTCTATTTCTTAATCAAATTCTGGTTTCTGTGTCATATATAAAAAGTACCCCAATGAGCATGAGCCATGAAGGTGCAGTTTTAGAAGTTTGGGTGGCTGAGCTTATTGCTAAGAGTCTAGTTATTATGTCAGTTCACACCTCAGCCAAATGTTTGTATTAAAAAACAACCAGCAAGCAGCTCAACAGTAACATACCAGTAAAAAAGGAGTCAGAGAGAAATTGTTACAAATCTTTTATTAAGATATTCATTATTTAATCCATTTTGACATTTTCTCTATGATTTGTATTTATTTATTTTACAGTCGTTAATGTGCAATTGCCTTTGATAATGTTGGGTCACAGTTACAGGGCTTTCACAAAGTTATTGGCACTTGGAACACAGAAAGAATAGGATGAGCAGTACAGGATGTCCACTGGCGCTACAGGGTTACAGAGGGCAAGGAGCAGGGGCAAAGACATGGGCAGACCAATTACTGTACAGGTTGTGAAGAAGCGCCGTTTCTGGGTAAATATATACCTCATGCTGCGAGTGCACAACAAACAATCTGACCTCTATGTGCGCGTCTATATATAATATACAGTATTTATCTATACATGTGTATAATCGTATTTATATATGTACTGTTTAGTGACAAAAGGTTCCCCATGCCGTGCCACACCTCATCCATTCAAGTGTGTAGGTCTACATGTTTTGTGAAGTGTAAACACATATGTTGAAAGGTACAGAAATTACAGTTTGATTAGAACGCACTGAAAAAAAAATGGCATGAAAGCTTTCTATTCTCAAATGCACACAAAGTAAAACACACACACACACGCACACACACACATCTATTGCGCATAAAGCACAGTGCAAGTAGGTTGTGAGTGAGGGACTTTTTGAACATTTACTAGAGTCGGCCCTGAAAACTAACTATGGGTAAAACCCCTGACACGTACCATAACCACTGCTATTTCTACTTAACTTGTTCAACTGATCACAACACAGGCCCTAAACCAGTGTTTCTAAGCTAGGCTCATGAGGCGCAACAGCAGTGTATTCTGACTGGGTCATTGGTGCAGTGTGGACATTTCTGTATTTGGGCTGAGCTACTGTGTTGTGAAAGCAGACTAACATGGATTCCTTAGAATCAGTGCTGATTCACTGGTGATATTTCAGATCATTCAGTAGGTCACTGTGTAACATGGTTGCTGTAAGAAACTAATGTAAGCCCTTGTTGTTTCTAGCTTTAAAAACTTCTTTATTTTTTCATCTTAAATATTCATCTTTATCATCTTTTATACTTTTCTTTTCTATGGGAGACACTGTTTTTCAAAGAATGTAATTTACTTCTGTGAAGGACACAATCAAAAACAGTCCTGTAATAATGGAACTAAATTCAGACATTTGAACAATAATCTGGCCATTGTCATACCTGGTTTTATTTCTTGAGGCAGGAACATTGACAGATTTAATAGACATTATGCTAAATGAGATATTAAAATTAAATTTCATTGCTAGATTGAATGTCCCAAAAACATTAAATTCAGAGGTCCTAGTGATTGGACATGAACGCATATCTCTTGGTCCTTTAACTCTGTACACAACGCAATTATCTAGCAATCTGGTATTATAGTGGGTTTATTTTGAAAACCTTGAGTTTGATATATTTCAAATGTGAAATGACAGGATGGTTTTCTGTAGAACATAATTGGATATCCCATCAAACTATTTAAGGGATTATGGTAACTTAAATACACCTGGCAGAGGCTTCGTAAGTACTGTCATAATTAAAAAATGTTGGAGGAAAACATGACCATGTAATATGAGTTGTGTTGAACTTGTGTAAAATTGGGCCAGTTAAAAGCCACTAAGCACATTAACAAAAACATCTTATAATTCAGATTTAACTACCTAAAACCACTGCTTTGCCTCTCTCTGAAACACATGAATAAACTTGTGGAAGTGAAACATGACACCAGCTGCATGAAGGACAGGAAGCACAGCAGTCTTTTCTGAGAATGGAGAATAAAGATACTGGAGAGGTAAGTGGGGGAGGGGTGCTCATGTGGCATCTACAGTCAAATGCAAAGCTTACTGAGGTTTTGTTGTCATTACCGTTAACGGAATACTTACAAGGTACTGCATTTTTGTTCTGTCCATATACCCTCAAGTAAACTCATCCTTGTAATTTCAATCAATAATGAAAATAGGTAAAGCTATATCTATCATGTCTCTAGTCTTTTTTTCCCCAACAAGATTGACTCAACTGCCTTGAATAAGAAGCATTAATTCCTTCCTGTTTTTTTACTGTACCTGTCTTCAGAAAAAATAGAACCTTTATAGAAATGCCTTTCCAGAAGGAGAAAGTAATCAGTCGTCTGTGAGAGCATTTCAGGTTAAGAACACATTCCTAAAATCACACCAGGACCACTTTCACTGATATCCACCTGCAACAGGAATAATGAAACCCCCGTACTGACCTCTGATCTACAGACATTCATTCAAAAAGCTTCTAGCAAACACAAACTTTCACATAAAAAAAAAAGTCAATTGTTGGCATTTCATAATCAGACGCATCCGGCAACAAAAAAGGAAGAACACTTGGGATTTAACTCAACAGTCTTCTTGATAATTTACAGTAGGAGTTTGTGCCACTGTTAAACAAGAAACACAGGCAGACATGGGGAAAAAATTACAAATTCCACCTACAGGAGTTTAGTTGCTACACAACATTTCTCAGAAAGGTGCATGAACCACTGGTTCTTCTCATTAAGGGGCAGAAACCTCCACTCTAGCTCTCATGGAAGGTGCAAAATTAAAGAGGTGGTGCATTAGATACATGAATAAACTACATACTAAAAGACACATCCGTGCAATACAGACTCTCTGTCTTTACCAAAGAACTGTTTCACACACACACACACACACACACACACACACACACACGGACAGTACCATAAAGCCTATTTGCTTCAGGCAATATTGTCTCCTCATGACATCACTGTACCCACCAGGCTTCTGCTTATTGATTTCAATTAAAAAGGCACATTCCAATATTCCATAATTAATTCCTTTGACTTTTGCATTGGCACAAAAATGTCAGCAGTTTTTTTCCTTTTCAATAATTTCAGTACAAAGAAGAAACTAGCTGAGTCGTCAGATCAATATAATATAACCTTTATATTTCTACAAGTAATCTTCAAAATTGTGGGCCAATGTTTTATTGAAGGAGGCAAATGTTGCAGGTTCACAACCTAACAAGAAATGGTTATCATAGACAATAGTCAAGCCAGCTGAATCAGTCTTATTATTCCTTTTAAGCTAGTGAACAGAAGATGAAATGCTTCAAATTTAGCAGTTCAACTGCTCATTCCATCACTCTGCACTGTCAAATAAAGATAAAAATAAATGACTACGGGTCCTATGATAAGACTGCTTTATTAGACTCCTTTTTTCCTGCAAAAATAGCACTTTTTCTTATTTGACAAGACCTCTTTCAATAAAACATGAAGATCGAGATTTTAAAACAATCCCTTTCACTCTCTTTGCTCACACCTTTCTAGGCATGGGCACTTGTATAAATATAGTTGTCCTCTAAAAATACGACCATCTTTGATTACCTGTTGCCCTTAAATTTTCTTTATAATCATCTCAGTAAAAAGCTTTCCCCTTCTCTCTCTGGATCACTTTTCAGTTTGTAGACGGAGAAACATGCTAAAACAGAGAAAGATGAGATATATTTTTATAAGACACTGCACAGCGAAACACTCAGGTGAGATTCTCTGGTCTCAAGAAAGGTGATGTGGGGTGAAGAATGCTTGCAAGGTGATGAGTGGAAGGTGCAGGAAGAACAGGTAGTGTTAATTATTATTGTATCTATTTTAAATTTAGTTCCGTTTCCGAGGCTGGAACACAAGTTGTCAGGCTTGCATAGAGAAAAATGCCACTGACACTTACATTCAATATACTCGCCACCTCTTCTCCAAGCCTGTCCATCCAGCCATCCCTTCCTCCTCAGGCTGCACTGGCATCTCCCCCCACCACCTGTATTTCAGGGAATGTATTTAATATGCAACAGTGGATGCGCTTACACACCTTAAAAAGACAAGGGGAGGCAGAGGGCAGTTAGGAGAAAAGTAAACACCCTCTTCCTCTCTCCCTTTCCTCAACTAACTCCATTGTACAGTCATAAAGCAAAAATTTAAGTTGTCATGTCCTGGTTACATCAGGGTAACACAACTGTTGACCCATAGCAGTGTAGTATAGACAGTCAGAAGTGAGAGATCAGCGTGGGCCAAAGAGTGAGGAGGCAAGCAGAACTGGGGAATACTGGTATGTGTGTCACCAAATTTCAACCTTCCCCCCCGTACACAATGTTCAAAATAACGGTCCTCCGTCCCCGCCCACACCTGGTAGCGATTCACCTGAAGAGCCACCTGACTCTATGCCAGCACCGCTGGTGGCCTCCAGAGAGGCGGGGTCAAAGGCCGGATCCGCCCCCAGTGTGTCATCCTCCATCTTGACGCCGTCGGGAAGGAAAGCGGTGTAGGCATCGCTCTCAGCCATCAGTAGCTTCAGCTTGGGGATCCAGCTCTTGCGGACCACACGTCGGGCGTTGGTGCACATGTCAGCTGCGATGGCATTCATCTCGCTCTCTTTGAAGCTGGTGGCAAAGTTCTGGCAATAAACTGATGTGGAAAAGAAAAAAAAACAACACAGTTAGGCTGATTGCACGTTATGCTGTGAACTATAACTAAGACAAGAACTAGTGTCATGAAGCAGACAGGACCATAAACAACAAAAACAGTGGTCAGGGGAAATATCATATTTTTAATGTTCACAAGTGGAATACACATTACTTAATGAGTAATGTGTGGTGCTCATTAATTCTGTACTTTATTAAATGTTGTTTTTTACACTGGGGTCTGGCATAACTTAACCTACTTTCAAGGTGCATGGAGAATTTAAGCAGTCTGAAGTATCAAAGCTCCTCCTCCTCACACTGCAACACTTGCAGTATTGATACAGCATTTTGTCAAATTTACTGTGTGCATAAAAACCCTGAACCATCTAAATGACATCAAAAAAATCCTCAAATCTCAATGTCCTACATTCATACACACACTTCAGTTGATGTTGGCAAATACTGTATAACCATCTCCCTAACTTAGAATTAAGAGGACACATTTAAAAGAATAGAGTTAATATTTGTAGGACTCCTGCAGATCAGGCCCTGACACTGAATTGTAAATGGAAATTGTAAATAGAGCAGCTCAGAGACTCTTAAAACATATCCTGCTGCCTCACTCATTTCACTAATGAGATGTAGGGAAAGCCCAAACTTCATTAAGCCATTAAAGGAGTTACGCGTGATTTCTGTTTAAAGCTTTCCCTTCTTCATAAACATCTGAACACATTGTCACCTGGTTATATACACACTACAGTCTTTTCTTTAGGGTCTGACATTCAGTTTCAGGGTAACTGTTGCTATCTAGTGGTCACTGTAAGTTATTACCTAAAGCTAATCATATAAGGGTGCAGTAGGTAGCAAATAATCATCCCATTTGCACTTTTATCCCAAAGTAGCCTAAAAAGTGAACTAAATGAACTGAGACATTTAACAACTAGTCATTCAATTCAGCAACAATGTGCTTTACAATATGTATGCACAATATGTTTATGTACAGTATGAATGCATGTATATTCCCCTCTACTTGTACCCAACAAATTATCTGCATGCTTGTGGGCAAACACCCACAGACAGAAAAAAATGTGCGCTCACATTTGACCGCATGCAGAACTCTGTTGTCCAGGGGCTTGCGGCTCGGGTCATTGGTGGACGAGCGGATACCTGTTCCACAGCTGTTGGCCAGAGTATTCCTGATGCATCAAAAATAAGAATGAGTTGCACAGAACACAGAACAGAGGAAAACAAAAATAGTTGTAATATCTCTCTAATGCCTGCAGATAAAAAAAAAAAACATTAATTTCTATATTAAAACTAAGCTTTTGCTAACTTTACATGAAACACTTGCAGAAATAGACCCAGATACACAGACAGAAGGAACAAACCTGTCAAAGAAGGCAGCCAGCAGCCTCCTCAGCAGCACCTTGTGTCTGGTCCCTGCGCTCACATGACAGTTCATTAGCTGGGCTCGTGATATATACACAGAAGTACCTGCAAAGAATCCACATGCAAAGAATATCAACAAACAAATGAACCACCAAACATCATCAGTACTTATCACCATTTTATGACTCATTTGCTGCCACTTTGACACGTGTGACCTGTTCAAGTTCAGATTTTGTGGGTCATATATAGTAATGATAAAGTGTAAGGAGGCTGTGCTTTAGTTACATGTCATAGTTTAGAGGCATCTTAAATTTCTTTTTCTGTTTGCTTTTTCTCTCTGACTTTTTGATGTGTTTTATGTTTTTTATTGTTCTATATTGCATTTGCATCTGTGTCACAGATTTCATAATCGGTAAAGTTTAATCCTTTTAATATTATTATGGAATGCACGATACGTTTCTTTTTCTTTTTTTTTTTTGCATTTTTGCCTTTTTTATTTTACTATTAAACTACCCTACAATACTAGCTTGGCGTATGTTACCTCCCTTCTTTTCTTTCTTTCTTTATTCACGTCTCTCAGTCACACGCACACACTATATTGAACAGTATGTAACCCCGCCCGCAAGGCAAAACAGACATTGTCACGGGATGTCCTTGACATAAACACACTGAGCCAAATATGCAATACTGCCACGTAATCTGCATGCCAATTCCAAGCACAGTCATTTGAAGAGAACTTCCTCTAATATGTGTATACATATCAGTGCCATTGGCCTTGTCCCGATTAGATCTATTAAATCAACTAACACTGGTATACTGCTGCACGATTATTTGCGCATCCTTCTCTAATATAGATATATATGTATCTTTCAAACGTTTAAAGTTTTTGCTAGCTTTTGTAAAAAAAACTTTTGACAGGTTTCTTTTAACACACACACACACACACACACACACACACACACACACACAAACAGGTGTTTGTTTCACTATCCCTGTGGGGGACAGCCATTGACATAATGCCTTCTTTAGCCCCTTACCCTAACCTTAACCATCACAACTAAATGCCTAATCCTTAACCCTTACCCTAACCTAATTGTAACTTGTACCCTAAAACCGAGTCTTAACCCTCAAAAAGCAGTCTCTACCCGTGGGAACCTCAATTTTTGTCCCCACGGTGACACAAGTCCCCATGGGTTAGTGTGCATTCAGGCTAAAGTCCCCACCGGCATATAAGAACATGAAACACACACACACACACACACACACAAAACACCCACACATGCAAACATACCTGAGACTAACTCTAGTTTCTCAGCAGGGTCTCCTTCCTCGTACAGTTTGGGATGACAGCGGTTGCCTATCTGAGCGATGAGTTCTGCGGGGAGACATGTAAGGTCTCTGCCTCGCATCCGACCCCGTGTCTCTGTGTGGTCGGGTAGAGCCTCAACACGCTCACCAGAAGCTGTAGAAACACAATACTGCAAACTTAGAATAATCACTTTTACACACAGAGAAGAAGCACAGTACAATACCTGCTACAACCAGAAATACATCAGATTACTATTAAATTCATTAAAATAAACTAGGAGCATTTACACGTACTGTTCTGTCCATTACCTGCAGCTCCCATGTTGAGCATGCTGTACATGGTATACATGTTGCAGATTTGCCTATACTGCTCTTCAGCACAGTCATCTGTCCCCTCTTCCTCTTCTTCATCATCATGGTAACTGATGGGTGAGTCACTGGCGTAGGTACTCAGGGTGCCGGGGCTGGCGCCCTCTGACATGCCCTGACCTGCTGCAGAGCTCCCATTGGTGCCGACACTGGCCACCATCCCCGACAGGCTGGTTGCGGTGGCACCCATACCCATGGCCAGTCCGAGGGCTCCGGGGCTCTGAATGGCACTGCCCCGCACCACCTCCTGGGAATAACGGGCTGTCTTCCTGGCCCCCCCTCCTCCCCCTGAGCCTACTCCATCTCGGCTGCTGCCACCCTCCCACAGTCGCTTGGCTACAGGAGTGCAGACCACTGAGTAAGGAGTGGCTGCTTCCGGCTGGCTAGCTGGCTGCTCTGCCTTCACTCGTGATACCAGAGAGAGCGGCGTCAGGCAGGAGGCAGGCCGGGCTGCACTGTTATTGGTCTGCGTTACAGGGCTCTGGGGCTCAGAAGGTGGGGCCTCCTCAGCGTGAAGGCCCTGGGAGTCGCAGCTGGGGGAGGAGACCTAGAAAGGAATGTATACATCAGCATACATGAACATACTGATGTACCAACAGATATGCGTTTGCTTGTAGGATTTTGCCATGCTGATGGTCAGTCTGTCCGTCCAACAGCAAGACATCTCAACAACCATTGGCCAGATTCCTCTCAAATTTAGTATGATTATTCATGGTTTTCAGTAAATGATTCCAAATGATTATATGACCCCCTTCTTTATCTAGAACCATCGTAACAATATAATTTTACTTCCACCAACACTTTCTTCGATGACAAGGTATTTCAACAACTACAGGGCAGATTCCTTTTAAATTTCCTTAGTGCATACATGCTCTCCTGCATATGAACCCTTTCAATTTTTGCCAAACTGTTGGCCAATTCGAAACACAATATATATTTCAGAACTGCTCCAACTGGAATAGACACTTCATTTTAAACAGTCAATTCACCCAGATCGCAAATAACAAATCCCAATTAACCCTAACGGTAATTTTGATAATAGTTTTCTTTCAGTTTGACCTGTTTTGAGATCTCTGCCACAGACTTTTGCCGCCATCCTAGTACAACCGATGTAAATGGCATTTGGTTTGTGCGTTTATTGTGCTCAAAGCATTGAAAAAAGTTTCTAGTGAAAACTACTTCAGCTTTACCTTGAGGAAGAATTCAGTGCCTTTTTCCATGATCTGCTGGATCTGCAGGAAGCCGGCGGTATACATGAGGAGAAACTGGTCTCCCACTGTCATGCTGAGACGGCCTGTGTAGCAGAAAGCCAAAATCTGCTGGAAGCTCTGGGGCTGCACAGCCGACGGGAGCTCCACTACCGTTGGGCTTGTCTCATTGCTGTTACCACCTCCACTATTGCTGCTGCTGCTGCTGCTGAAAAGGTCCCGGAAATACGAACTGCTAGCAGCCAGCACAGCTCGATGGGCCTAAGACAAAAGCAGATGAGTAAGAATCAGAATTAGAACCTTTGAGAGTAGTGCTGATTTTGAATATTACGTGTAAGATTTAAGATATTTACTAATTTCTCTCACTTCAGAGAGAGAATTCACTGTTTTGATCAGGGACATGTTAACACAGGGTACAAGGCTGCTGCTGTCATCAAACCAAAGACGTTCAGACAATGAGACACCTTAGGTCAGACCTTCTAAGCAATGGACTTGTGGTGAATGAACCCTATGCAGAGTTCCTTGATATGAAGACTTGGTCACCAGAGATTCTTATAAACTAATGTATTGATTTGTTTAGATATCATTCAAATTTGCCTATACCCAAATTGAGTCTTGGTACCAAAACTAAAGCTAGACTTTTTTTGAGGCCGTATTTTGCTTGCTTTTTAGATTTTATTGATCAGAATAATCCAAACCTCCCAAATAAATCACAGTGTTAAATGTCATCTTCACGTGAAACAGCTCCACAAGAACTCTGCCTAAATAAAATACAGTTTAAACTTAATAAGATATTAACTATAAAGCAAGCATTTGGTGCCAACTATTGCTGAACTGAATTCAACCAGTATTTAAGTATTGTATTAAATATTCTTTGCCCAGCTATTTAGTTATTTAAGTATTTAACTAATAGGTCTTATAATATGATACCTAAAATACTGATATGGAGTTCTTCCATTGCTCTTGGAAAGAAAGCCATACTCAAAATGACTGCTCTCTTACTCTCTTACTGTCTCTTATGGTTATTGAAATTTTGGGACCTAAAAGCAAGGTTACAGGGCAGAGAAGGTTAAGAAAATCTGACTAGATGACAGTGAGGAATGACATACAAACCAAGACTCAGAGCATTGCAATTGGAGGCCTTAAAACAAGTTTTCTAAAAAAAATGAATCTTTAACCCATTACCTTTACAGGAGAAGTGGTAAATTACATGCCGTTAAGGAGGTCCAGTTGTCATTCCAAGTGATTTAACTAAACCAAAGCTAGAGAGGAAGAATGCTTCAATCTCCTAGTATACTGGGAATAAAAACTGCACACTGTGAAAGTAACCTATATTATCATTCCAGGTTGGACGATGCATTGTCCACCACAGTTACAAAGTTACAGAAAAAAAAAGAAGAAAAGTTACCAAAAGTTACAATTTACACTGCCCCCTCCTTGTTTACACCCAGGCCTTAACTTCTCTAAATTTAGCCTTGACTTTCAGTATAAGTGCAATGTCCATTATGAAAACAATAAGAACATGCTGCCTCATCAGTACCTTGAAGGCATGGCCCTTGACCACCACGGAGACATCGCAGTAGAGGCCCTGCAGCCGCTGCTCATTCAGACACTCTAAAACATTGTTGCCAAAGTTTGGGATCGCCATCTGGAGGGTCTGGGCCATGGTGCGCCAACGCACACCACCAAAGGGTCTTGTTGGGAAAGAAAGAGAGACAGAGAGAAAGAGAGGAATGACACAATTACAATAAGTGACAAACTTAGACCCCATCCACACATAAACTCTGCGTATAACACTGGTTATTACACATAGGTTCAACTACACTTGGAAGTATCAGGCTGTTCCTGTCTGGGTAAGTAAATGTAGTGTCATACACATTACTCCTAAACAGGGTTTTGATTGTAGTGTTGGCTTTACACTGGATATTTGTTTTACTTGGGCAACCATATAGTAATCTCACATAGCTTGTGCAGCCAGATCGCCATCTTGTAACAAAAATCGTGGTCAGAAAAAAACAGGACTGTCATTAAATGTTCAATTACTCAAACCATAATTTTCAGAGGCAAATCTTTTCAACCTAGTACCACTAACTAAAAAGCTGGGTTTACCCTTTCATACAGAGGCTACACTGCTTTATCCCTGGTCATATGAGCAGGGTCAGTCACAACAATGACAAAAACTGTTTTATCCTGTGATGTTTCTTAGGTGTGAGGAGGACATCAGCAGGCAATGTGTGTGTGTGTGTGTGTGTGTGTGTGTGTGTGTGTGTGTGTGTGTGTGTGTGTGCGGGGGCTATGTAAAAAGACAGAGCCCAAGGAGAACAGCCCTAAAACAAAACAGGTGAGGAATGACTCTTACATTACTGGACACATGGACACAGTAAAATGGCTGACAGTCTTTCAATGGGACAAAGCAATACCAAACATACATTAAACCTAATGGAAGTCTATTTTTTATTATTACTAGGGCAAAGTATCCATAATGAAATGCCTCTATTCTAGAGAAAAGTAGTCCTGAATAAGACTTATATCCCTTGGCATATCCAACTGACATAGGCCACAAATATTTCTTCACACAGTCCTACTGAAGGCTTTTGGCAGGCACACAGGACGTTGATATTTGAAACAAAGTTTCGTTGAAACTTCCATGGATAATCTACATTGCATTAATCCTACACTTCACTTCAGCCTTGCACTAGTTGTTATTGCCAGGAGCAGGCTCAGTAAAAGCCTTTTTATTTTCTGTCTTCTATGAGCTATAAAACTCTGTGTCCTTAGATAACTGGGTCATGTTCTGTTATGCTATGTGCAAACGTGTGTGGCCTAAATAAACACCACATAGCATGTTTCCATTCACTTCTCTAAACAGTCAAAGGCAAACAAACCCCCTTGTCCCAGACCCTCTCGAAGATTCCTAAATTATCCCTGTCAATATTAAATTAAAGTGAACCAAAGTTCCCTTTGCTGTGGATATGACCACTGTGTGCAGGCTACGTTACTGCTCGATTCTGTAAGATAGCTTTGTATTCGGTGACAGGATATGTAAAGACACAATGCAGATGTTATACCAGATATGTTCTTTTCTGTTTTCTTTTTTGTATACATCACCTCTTTCTACAGATTAGCATGGGGAGGAATCTACTTTTCAGTACTTCACATGTATAAGCATTATATGCCCTCTGTGCCCACAACCACTATATAACCTCCACAATAATTGTTAGCTGTAACAATAAAACAGATCCAATGACAAGCCCACGTGGCATTTCACTGACCATAAACCTTTACTTAAAGCGGAATAATAGTCATAAGTGTTTCACATATTCAGATGAACTGATCAACAGGCCTGCACTGTACAAAAGTGTGCATGCATAGCCTTGACAAAGCTACTTTTCACACGGATGCTTTACCACTTAAAAGTGTTGCATGAATGCATGCTGCACACACACAAAAACACATAGATTCATACCAAACAAAGACAATCTCTGATACTGTGAGAACAAACCAATGGAAGCCCACCCTGTGAGAGGCATACAACCAACTTTGGTGTGACTGACTGATGAGGGCTAGAGTGAGCCACCCCATCATATCCAAAGCCTTTCATTTGGGACCTAGCCAAGCTCCAGGGTAAAGAGAAATGCTCTCTTTGTCTCTGTCTCACTCAAGCTCCCTCTCCCTCATACTAAAACACAGATGCGCACACACAAACTCAGACAAACCCACAAAAGGCACACTGAGTCACACACAGACATTAGACAATACTGCTTGTTTACAGTTTGGCGAGCCGCAGTAAGCACACATGCGTGCACATAAAGACACACAAACACGGGGCTGAGAGCAGGGTGTGTTTGCACAGTTTGCTCTGACAGTGAGAGAGAATGTGACTGTGTGTGTGTGTGTGTGTGTGTGTGTGTGTGTGTGTGTGTCTTTATGCACCAAGGAGGGGCAGTGAGGCCTGCAGAGATGAGAGGGATCATCTCAGGTCCTTTTTCCATTAAACATATAGAGTGCAGCAATGTGTACGAATGAAATTCACCCCAACTCACCCTGTGGCTTAGATCTCATACCAACCAGCCTGGTGAGGAAAGTAGGTCAAACATACTCACAACATACTTAAGACCATAGACTTTTCATAGTAAGCCTTAAGAATGTTTTGCCTGAAATCAAATGGCTATCCAGTTCTACCATGGAAAACAGCATGGGATTTTACATTGCTATGTGGGTGATTACTGTGGAGTCATTGGTGCAGCTGGCACACAATGCATTCCCTCTATAGGCATTTCCTGGTTCTCATGTGCCCATGCCTGCATGGCTGTGCTACTCCTATCATACATACAGAGACATGATTCGTGATTATTCTTAGGGTTATATAACAGGGACATTCTGGATATCAAGCAGCACACACATCAAAAGCTTCTGAACTTCTTAACTCCATATTACTGAAGCTCTACCCGTGCATACCCTATGAGTGTTCCCGACTATAGTCTGCCTCCGTACAGAAGTGTTTAAACAGGACAGGATGCCGGATACTGGGGAACAGATAAGGAGCTCTTTAACACACCGGGATGACCGCGCCGTGTAACAGTCTACCCGCCGGGAGTGCTCCACTGTCTGCTGGCACCGGAGCCGGGAGGCGACGGGAGGGGGGCGACACAGGATGGCAGCAAGCCCCGGTGATGCCCGGGTGAGAGCGAAGGAGTGTTACTATTTACGTGCCGTCAAATGGCATTCAAGTAGCTATATAAATCCAAACCATCTTCAGCAGACTAAGCGGTCGTAATTTGTCCCCCTTTCCCTTGTGGCTGACAGCGCTGAAATGTTTGATGTCCTCTCCCATCCACATCAGGCCTATAGAGGTGGCTAATGGCTAAGCTAACACTACTGTTAAATATTTTGGGTTCGCCCCGGCGCACCATCCACCTCATGCACACTCAGCCCAGCTGCACAATGTCAAGCATTTCCGCGATAGTCCACACTCAAAAGATAAACAAGACACTTACTGCCTGTGCGGACGAGGTAGCTGTGCTGCGACGCCGGTTGTCAAGTCCAAATGTTGCTTATTTAAATATTTTGGTGATGGGGGAAATCGCTCCCCCTGCCATTCTCCATTCTACCGACATCAACAGGTCATCCCAGGACACGCAGCAGCTGAGGGCGAGCCAGACGGAACCAGTGCGGCACGGAGCGGGGGGTGGGAGCACAACAAGGCACAATTCTTTACAACCGGCGCTCACAAGAGCTGCCATGCCAAAAAACCTGACTGCCATCGCATTTTCGCATATTAGAGAGAGGCGCTACATGAAATGAACCATTTAACTCGCTCGCACTCCATGCTGATAGTAGGGTAGGCTACATTTAACTGTTTTGAAAACGCTGGGATAGGCTAAAAAAGTTTAGGACTGTGCTAACCTGGAGCCATCCCCAAAGTCGCATAGGCCTAGGCTACTTGTCCCAAACTTGAATTGTCCCGTATCTGCCTCACCGTTCATCATCAACCCAAATCCACGGCGCAAACTAAGGACACCGCACCGGTACAGACCCCTCCCCCTCTGCCACGGCTGGTGGATCCCGGCAGGACGCCTCACACAACGGCAGACAAGACACTCACCCCCTCGCTGGGAAGTTGATGCAGAGCGTCGGTTCAAAGGAGGAGAAGCAGCGCTCTCTTTCTCCGCTTTTCCTTACTCCGGGCAGCCATTCAGTGTGAGCGAAGCGCCGATAGCAGAGCCATCGAGGGCGGTACAGTATCCCTGGGGATTGCGGAACACAGAGCCACTGATCGCACAGAACAGAAGAGGAGGAAGACAAGCATGACGCGCTCGTCATTCAATCGCATGATCGTTTCGAGCGCAGCCTCAATTTGGGGAGACCTATCCCACGGCGTAGCATACACTGTTTGCGCATTGGCACAGCAACAGCAGCAGCATGCAAGGAGAAACCGTCACTCTCTTCTCTCTCTCTCCCCCTCTCTCTCCCCGCATATTAGCGATAGAATTGTGGAAAGTAGGCCGTGTGTGTGTCTGTGTGTGTGTATTTAACTTGAGTGAACTCGGCGCGCGCATATAAAGTAGGGATAAAGCCGCGCCCTTGTTGGCTGTAAACAAGTGAAACCTTATGTGCAGAATGCAGGGTGCTATGACACCTATAACACCTACACACGCACCTGTGTTTAACCGATACACAGCTACCAGTAAGGCACAACGCCCGACAAAGCACGTTACGTCCTAACTATAGGTCAAACCCATATTGGCACACTGTATAGGTAAAAGGCTAGACCTCTGCTCCACCAGGTTATTCGACAATATGTTATATTCTAGGCCTTTAGTGTGCATATGCATTAATATCCATTCTGTGCATCTATACCTGCATGCATTTATTCATGTGAAGCTGGAGGCACAGCAGATATTCAACCATCATACATATTTCATATGCCAACAGTAGTCACAGAAACATAGAGTTCACCTTTGGAATTATGGATGTATGAATAAATGTCTTCAAAATAGCATCATGCATGGCAGCAATTGCTGTGAATATGTAGGCTAAGTAACAATAACTTGTGACTTTCTTGGAACAGAAGGAAACAGAAACCAAACCTTGGTTATACTTCAGGGTGTCATGGGAAAATACATCTTACTGACATTTTTGTCCTGCTACTGCACATCACTGATCATTTTCTGTGTTCATGTTAGAATGACCAACATCTCAGACTGCAGTTTGGAATTGGACTAAATCTTTAGTCTGGATTATTTTGGTTTTGTCCTGTCCGTAATAATGGCGGGTCATTCACATGTGTTTCATTGGCAGAGGCCCTGTCTGTTATACTGTATTTCCATTTGAGCAAAGGCTGATAAGAGGTCAAAATACTGGCGATACACATGTGGTCACCAAATTCTTAAGTGGGATTTTTAAAGAGAAAATATACACTAAAATATGAGTTACATGTTATGTATATAATTGTGTACAGCTCAGTTTAATTTATGAATTTGAACAATACACTGAATGTTATCAGCAAATAATGCCATTTTCTGATCCACAGCTGTAAACCCTCCATTCAAGTTATGCTAATTTTAATGTAATATCTCAAAATAAAATTTTACAACCCACAAGTGAGGGACTGAAGTGTCACCCAATGGCATCGTTCATCCAAGTCACAATTTTGTGATTTTGCAGGTATTGACCACATCTCATTTGAAAACAATATGTTACATGGGTGTCATTCCCATTTATATGTGTAATTTATAAAATGAGTGAGTCCCTATAGTGTTTTACATTGAGTAGCTATTAAATGTGGCTTGGCCTATTGAATGTCTGGCTTTCAGTGTTATCTACATATGGCATTAAATGTTATGCTGTGTTATGCAAATTCCCAAAATCCCAGTCAGCTAGTAGCATTGAAGTAAGCTGATAAAAGTATGATACGAGATAAAGCGATAAGAAGAAACATGAACTGATACTTTCTACTTTTTCTGTGCAACATTAATCAACTAAACATTTCCTATACCAAGTATTTGCCTCCACTGAGGATCTATCCCCGTGTTCCCTGTGTGTTTTTATTACAGAGGTGTAGTAGTTATACTTTAAATCTGAGTCACATAATAAAACAATTTTAATCTTAACCAGGGTTTGGAACTGTTTAACCATAAATGCATCACAACTTTCTGCAAGCCCCATTGAATGCAGCTGGTGCCCTTTTTTAAAACATTTTTTTCACCCCTGCCCCTCAGACAGCCTGAGTCCACAACTGTTTACAACATTAATTCACTGTGGATGTAAGTAGGACTTTTTGACGCTGATCAATGGAAAAAATATTTTGACAGCAAAGTGACTCTCTACAAATTCAACATAAATAGTTGAAAGTATTCATCCCCTTTATTGTGTCACATCAAAGTCATCACAGATGGAGAAGTCAAAAGTTAAATGAAATCACCTGTTCATCAAGTGTGACAAGTACTTTTAGATTCAATGGACCTGCATCAGGAAGGTCCAACTGCTGGTTATTCAACAGGCATTTTTTAAGCGCAGACATTTTGACTTGTCATAGTAGGAAAAGCTCAGGTGTTGCTAACAACATTGACAATGGCTCTGTTTGTTTCAAGCATCCCAGTAAGCCATGACAGTGTGACAGTGAGCCAGCATGCACAATACCAGGACCCTGAAACTGAAGCAGCTAAATGGAACTCAGCCATCATTCATTTTATTATTTACACCTGTGCTTTTCCTACTCTGACATGTCGAAATGTCTTCAGTGAAAACGCCTATTAGGCTGGACTCACAATGTTAACTATTTAACTATTTCAATTCCTATGATTTCCTTTCCTTAGTGAATGAAATATGAAATACACATTTATAAAAATTATGTAAAAAACATCACAGAACAGCCAAGTTGTTAAGTTTGGTCATGTGTTAATATTATCTAATTTCTAATGTTTTCTTTTCATTGCCATTCAAAGTCAATGTGCAGAATCGCCTGCAGCTTTAAGATTAAATTGAAATGACAACACTGAATTCAAATAACTCAGAAGGCTAATAAAAGTGTAATATTAAAGCTTGGTCCTGCAATAGATAGTATGAGAAATTGTAAAAAAAAAAAAAAAAAAAAAAAGATTGATTCTTTTTTCAGAATCAAACATCAAACAATCAGTTTGGTTTAATCACAATGATACTCTCTCTCCCAATTTATGAATAATAAGAACTTTGGCACTGTATTTCCTTTTGAGCTTATGTGACCTAGGCCTTAAAAATCCCAGAAAATATGCTGTAATGTAATTAATTAAACCACATTATCATAACAATGGGTTTACACAAAATGAACCTGCAACATATCAGTTGTGATTTTCTGTATTATGTTTTCAAGAAAAGTATGTAGGAATGTAGGAAATACACAGCAAAATGATATCACAACTCTGTTGTTTTTTTCACAAGTCCAATCACACATTTGCTTGATACACCCACCCAGAAATGACAGTGGCTATCCTATAAATGTTTAACAAACATTTATAATTATGCTGTTGTTGCAGTATTATAAACCTTTTTCAATAAATGAAGCTTGTATGCTATTTTCTTAGCTGCATATAAGGACATGTAATTGTGGTGTGTGATCAAAAGGTAGTTATATTTACTCACAGCTATATATCACACCGCATGTCCCAGTATGACATAGACTACATTTTACATTACAGTTTAGGAAGATATTCTATTCTTGAAATATCTTGAGTGCAACAGAGAATAAGCTTCAATTTCCCCAATGTCCCATGACAGTATTAACCAACAGGAAGGTGTCCATGGGTCAGAGCCATTATACCCTGACAATGGCCCTGTGACTTGGATGAAGATGCAAGTGAAAAAAGCAGACATTAAAAAAAAGATAACCAAATAGACAGTGAAGTGTCAGTTTAACTGGTAGAAATATGGAAGAGGGTATATTATATGGCAGAGAAAGAGGACATCCTTCTCTCTTTGTGTTTTGACTGCTGAGTAATGCTCTGAAGTGTCTTCCTGGAGATAGTCATTGAGGGAGCTTGTACTGTACTACCATCTAGAGGATAATGATAAGGCAAATGAACAACACCTCTGCACTATTTGAAGAAAATAAAAACTTCATGTATGTTGGACCAGTGATTGTAAATGTTCAGAAGAAAACATTAATAACCCCATATAGATCATGTACTGACATCTGAACATAATCAAATACAATTCAGGGCTTCTTTTCCTGACACTCTGAAAAGTGTCAGGAAATTGGAATAAGTGGAATTGCTCACTAACTAAGGTAATATGGACAGCTGCATCTAAGACTATCCCAAAGAAAAAAAAATCCCTAAAGAAGAACAATAGTCCCATGACAGAATGAAGAATGTAACTCTGCAGTCTGAGCCAGAAATATAGCATATAAAAATTAGAGAAACTCGAGAGCTATGCTATCGAATACAAGAGACTTCGAGCTAAAGTTAGACATATAATAAAAGAAGCAAAGAAAAACAGTTCGAAAGACTTCTGTAGTAAATTAGGACCTGCAACATCTGTAAAAAAGATCTGGAAATTAGTTCATTGAATGACAGGAATATTCTGGCAGTCCACAATTCCTGTCCTTCACCTCAATGGTGTAGAGGCTGTAAATAATAAAGCAAAAGCAAATATGTTGGCAAAAGAATTCCAAAAAATTAATTGTTCAAACGATGTTGGAAAGGATAAAAGGAGGAGGAGAGGGGAGAATATTAGACAAACAACAAATTAATTAGTATAATTCTGGTGTTATCAATGTGTTTTTCTCATTAGAGGAATTAAAAAGAGCTATAAATCAGGGCAAAGATACCACTTCATGTCGAGATGGATTGGGGTATCAACTATTTAAACACACTGGAGTGCTGGTGCTGGAAATGCTAGCCTTAATTAATAATGTGTGGGGAATTGGCAGTCTTCCTAAGGAATGGAAACATGCTGTAATAATCCCAATTTTAAAACCTGGGAAGGAGCCAAGTAACTCTAGTTCTTATAGGCCCATTGCCCTGACCTCGGTATTATGTGAAATAATGGAATGAATGATAACAAAGTGATTCGGCAGCAGTGTTAACCTCAATAAGAGAAATCAAATCCAAGTCCAGACCTGATATACTGACCGAAATTTATATTATTTTTTTATTAACATTATACAGAATTCACAAAGCAGGATGTGGGGTGGGTTTTAAATGGGTACCAGCACACATAGGTGTAGAGGAAAATGAGGAAGCAGATTACTTAGCAAAGAATGCAGCTCATGTGGATAAAACAGAAATAACCCTACAATAAGGAATAAGGATAAGGACCGTCAGAATACACTTCAATAATAAACAAGTCAGTAAAGAAATGTGGAGAAGAAGGGGAGATTTTACTACACATTACAGGCAACGTTGGAAAAAGCACCAGGCAGGTTTGCTTGCAAAAGGAGAGATTCTGCAGTCATAACCAGGTTGAGGTTTGGGGATTGTGGGTTTAGGAGTGGGCTGGCTCTGACTGGGATTACACCCGGATGGTAAATGTGAGTGTGGAGGCTGATCTAAAGCGAATGAATCACAGACTCTAGAGGGCAGCAAGACGCCATTGTAGCGTCCAGTCTGCTGAATTCAAAGAAGAAGAAGGAGCAAACAATTAGAGACGGTCCGACCCATAGACCCGCCCCCTCCGGTCCGCACAGGTGAATAATGTCCAACAGGCCATGACTTACCAAGGAGTTCACCGTTTCGGCTGTATGCTATTCTTGGTGAATAGAAAAAGTAAAATATGGAAGTAAAAATAAAAATAAAAATTAGTTTTCAGTCTTTCAGCTCTTTGGGGATTTAGCCGTTTGGCGAAGATTTTGAGTCACAGTTTTCTTCTCACACCAAAGGAAAGTGGTGAGTCAGTTTTAATTTAACCCTGCAGTTATTTTTCATTTGTTTTGTCAGTGGAGCTGACGTTTAAATGCTTTGTCTCTGTTCATGTGATGGTTGGCTAGCAGGCTAATGCTTGATCAGAGCTACAACACTGGGCTAACACTGTTTGTCCAAATATTTGCAGTTGCCTCACTATACTAGCTTAATTCATGATAGATAGGCAGATGCCTACTAAGTCCTGCAAAATGTCCTTTTAGACTGTGTCTAGTATACAGTACCTTGTGAAAGAGAGGGCAAATAAGTTAGAGTTTTGACCTAAAAACACTGGCCTCAGGTCTTGGGTCAGGTTGGTGTTGGATTTTGTCTTTGCTAGCCATTGGGCCAAGGTTAGCATGAAACATCTCCAGTCATAGACTGCGGTGAAGTTAGTTTTAAGTTAAGTTCTTTATTTGTCATATGCACAACAATTACAGTAAAGCAGTCTTTGGCAGTGAAATTCTTGTTCTCAGGCTCCCTCCAACAATGCTCATACAAAGATGTACAAAAGAAAATCATACAAGTAAATGAGAAATGAGAAAAAGAGTATCTAAAACAAGACATAAATAGGCCTAAGTTAAAATATAGGGAAAAATAAATCTGTAATATATGGGCTAAATAGAATAGAATTAAATATATGAAATATAATATTTTATTTATATTGTATTTTATATAGGCTATATACATTTTTTTCAAATGCTATTTGCCAAACTAGCAGTGTACCAGTTTGTGTTGTGGTTTACTGATTGAAAAAGCCTGTCTGCATGGGTGGTGGAATAGCACAAAACACATGTCTTTATTTATGATTGTGATCGTGATTTATGAAGTATATTGTATTGCCCTTTGCACAGAATGGATGAACTAAAACAATGTGTGTGAAATTCTTTCTTGTTTAGAATCACTTTGGCTCTCTTTTAGAGACAGGCCATGTAAGTGATGCTCATACTGTACAGTACATGTAACTAGAGCACATAGGTGTATTACCAGAAAAGAATCTGCTGGCTTTTCGATCTGCTTTATTTTACATTGTCTTACGTTGGGGTCATGTTGGTAATACCACTCTGTACAGTTATCAAACTTGGCCCCAGAGATCGTCTTTTTTATTTCTTTGAGGTCATGTACTAAGGCATTGCCTGTGTTTTGCATCACTGTCTTTTTCCTTTGCATATTTGGTTGATAGTAGGACTTCTAGACGTGTTGGCATTAATTTAATGGCAGCTTATACAGCATAAACAGAGCATCAGTGTACTTGGTACACTTGGTAATTATTCACATGGTGGCCTAACGTGGTTGGTATGGTTGGACTCTGGGTTTGGTCTCTGGATGGTCTCTGGATGGGATGTCTCTCTATAGTATTTTAAGGCTTGACATGCCTTGATTTACTGTAGTCCTGTCTTTTTCTTTTGAAGCAGTGGTGACAATTGTGAGGTGGAGTTATGAGGTTTATGCTGTGGTATGCTTTTCCCCCTTTCCTTTTATCCTTTTACAGCGGTAATTTAATTGAAAATGGATTTTAGAAAGCATCTGTACATGTGCCTCTAGACTGGACTTACATTTTTCCAGAATATTAAAGACAATTAATTCCCCTCCTGAATTTATTGCTTGTTTGTGTGAAAAATGGAGATAGAAACATAGGAAGAATAACTTCAGTCTGCTCAATGGTGCCCGCTGTAGACCATACGTGCAACTACATGCAGAATGTGTGTGTGAGCTTTGAAGATGGCATGAAAATGATGTTGATCATGACAGTAATAACAGTGATAATACTGTAATGATCATTAGAATGACATTCATTCATTCATGAGAAAGATGTTGTTGCTTATCTTTTTCCCATCCCATATTTTACTTTGTTTCCTTTTTAAACTGATAAGGAAAAAGTAAATATTACAGGAAGGTCTGAATGCTCAGACTGCCTCTCTTGATAACTCTAAGATAAGATTAGATAAATCTTTTTTCAAGATAAGAAATCTTTATTTCCCAGGTAAAGCTGACTGAGAATGTATGCTCTTTTTAAAATTGCACTACTTCACATTCAGTTGAACGTGTTTAACGCGGCTCAGTATGACCACAGCCTTCTACTGTTGGCCACTGGGCAGTTTGTGGTTGAGTACCTTGCTCATTGGTGCCTCAACAGTAGTTGTAGAGAGAGAATACTTCTCCTATATGTGTGAGAATGTGTGGTTGCTACTTGATCCCTGGTTTATATTGACATGCCGAAGGGGTCAAGCAAGGACCCAGAGGGAGGGGGGCTTGGCATAAGAGGATGGGAGGGTGTGGAGGTGTTAGACAAGGAGACGCTCTTAGGCAGCCTGCTGGGCATGGTGCCCTGCTTCAATGTTGCCGGTCTCTTGGCACTTAGACTGGCAGCAGCATGCTGTGACTCCATCCTAGCAACAGCGTCACAAATTTGGGCTGGCTGCCACGTGGTCCCCAGCCAATCAGGACACACACAGTGCCAGATCACTCCAGAGGTAGCCAATAGTAAGCCTGGATGTGTTTAGTGTCATCCTTCCCAGATGTGAATTCCTTTTAAACCCACAAGGTACACAAATGACACAAACACGCAGCTCTAACTCAAAGACAGAGTGTGCACACATTTATACTGACTCTGTATGTCTATGTATGGAAAGGAGAAGAGATACAAAAACAGTTTGTGTTTTCATATGAATGTTCCTCTGTATCATACAATTTAGTAAGTCCAGTTCAGACCTGTCAGCATCTTCAAATTACTGTAGTGTTTCTTATAGAGGTGGCAAATCACCACTGCTGCATGTAGAGCTTTGTCTCACTCTTTTGGACAATCGGAGTAATACAGGGATGTTGGTATAATGACATAGTATACTGTAGTACAAAGCATATCCCTGAAGAATAAATACTGTTGTACATCAGTATGTGTCATCGTGTGTTTTAATGTAATCGGTGAGTCAAATTACGACAAACTTTGTTTTCCATATTTGAATCGTTATTTTTCTAAATGAGAATGAGTCCAGGGACAGAATATTTGTTCATTACATTGGTATTTGCATCTTAAGGTCAGAATTTAATTTAAAGCTTCAATTATTTTATTTATTTATTGTCTTGTTTCTTCTTACACACATTCATTACATACATGCCACACCAAATATAGAAATGAAACATAAAAAAAGGAATATAGTATAATCATTTCCATAAAATAGAATAATAGCAATATAAAAAAGAAAAAAATGCATTAATTACACTTTAAAACCAGTAAGGCCATATGTCATCAAAAATCAACAGTCCATATTTGGATCATAAAATGGGATCTGTCCTGGGGTCATTTAGTCTAAAAGGAGAAAACAGAGTGGATGTGTCAGGATCTGGTGACACTTTTGTTTTGTATAAAAATATAAACAAAGTTACATTCAAACTACCCCAAAATATGAATATTCTAGAATAATGACAACATTAAACATAGTAGAGATATTCAGAAAACATACAGGTTAAATAGTGTACTGGAAGATTACTTTAAAATAGCAAAACTACTACAACTGCTGTGTCTTACCTTAATCACGGTAGCCAAGACACCATAGATGATGGAGATGAGGAAAAAAAGGAGGAAAGTGAAAGCCATATACCAGTTTTCCACATCGATGTCTTGGCTCACATGAGCATGCATGATGTCATCGAAGAAAAGACAGTCCTCCAAGATATCTGCGAAAGAATTAAAATGAGATTTGTCAGTTAACTATTGCATTGACTTTGTTTCAGTGGAAGAGGACTGCGAAGAGAGATTAATAAAATAATCCATGCAGTTACCAAACAGACTCTCAAATGTGTGGAATAGGTGGTTAACCTAGTATGTGCAGTGTTTAATGTGCAAGAAAGACGAGGATGAACGGAGAAACCAGCACCTGGTTTAGCTATTTTCAGGGATTGGGTGGTGTTTGCATGTGTCACCCGGCAGGTGAGGACTGCCCCAGGTAACCAGTTGACTTGGGACAGACGGAGGTGGCTTTGGATGCTGAACTTTCCGTTTGGGCCTCTGTGGGGTTCACTAGTGTTGTAGTCCAACAGTTCCTTGGTGTCATCAAACCAAGTGATGTTAATGGATGCAGGGCTGAAGCCAAAGACCAGGCACACAAGTTCATCAGAGGACTGGAGCAAGGTGGCTGAAGGTTCACTGTAGGGCTCTGTGGCTAGGGAAAATAGTCATAAAAGAAGAAAAATCAGGAGACATTTACAAGTTATGTTAGAAAGATTTTAGGCCAATTCCCCCCCGTGCCCCCATGTTCGAAAGAACACAGCAAAAGTGCCCTCTGGGATGCCCCTATGGGAGATAAAGCATGATAAAGTGTCCTCTAGGCTTGTGCAAGACAATGTCTTAAAGTTCCCTCTAAGGTGCTCTTCCAGTGGAGAAAATGAAATACAGTGCCATATAGGCTGCTCTACATGCTGGAAAATTACGCTCCTATGTACGAGAAAATGTGCCCTCATGATGCCTCTATAGTTGAAAATGCTCCTGTTATGTTTTCTGTTTTGTTTTTTCTGCGTGCTGGTGCCACACCGCATACAGCTGGTGCGCTTTTTAATTTTTTTTCGGCCCAGCCCCTCAAACAGCCACTGTTAGAGTGATATTTCTTTGGCTGTCTTTGGCTGAGTAGCCTACAGATACCGACTTGCAGACAACAACCAAGTTTTATTTCGGCCTGCCATCAACTTACTTATGGATTTAACGTTAATTAGTGACAGCTGATATGACCTGTGAAAGCGACGGTCAGCGCCGGCTAAACTTGAGAAGCTGCTTCCTGCATGTTTTGTACTCTGATCTTTGCTGAAGAGAAAGACAGAGGAGAGATAACAGGGTCGTTGCTGTCAGAGCTTAGCGAATTTTACCAACAATCATCCATGCAACCCAATAATTTCTCCCCCTCAGGATCGGTTGGGGACATTTCTACTACGATGTAATAAACATCACCAGTGAACTGCAATGTTACTAAAAGCTCATTCTCAGCTCACCAAACACATCCTTTATAGTGCTTTCAAGCAGCATTTCAGATGACTCATGTCTGATAAAACAAGAATACGTAAACTGCTTGTCCTCAGTTTTGGATGCGTTAATCTGCTGCTCATTGAATAAGTGCTGCTCCCTGTGTATTTCCAGGCAGGACTGTTGGTGTAGCGAGTTGAAGGGAGTCTCTGGCCATTCTCCTCCCAGTACACTATGATGTTAGACGGGAAAAATCCAGAAACTAGGCTAATAAGTGTGAGGACGTCTGATGTAGACAGCTCAGAGGCAGTTGGTTGTATTATATTCACTGTTGTAGTAAATAAGGGTTTATCTTTTGGGTATTTCAGTCTCATCATTTGGTCACAACCACAACTATTTTTTGATTTTTATTGGCGAGTTTCTGATGCTTTTTATGTATAACACTACCTCTGCTTTTGCTTATATGGTCCTCGTAGCCCTGGTTGGAACATCGGTGCTTTCCCTCACAAGACACTTGTTTATATGCATGCCAGTCCTCCGCTGACACATTGAGGAAGCTCCGCAAAGACTCTGTCCCATTGCTGTGACTCACTGGTGGCTCCGTGTGGACATTGAGAGAATATTTGATCCCACCTACTTTCCAGTGGATGGAGAAATCATTAAGAGAAGGGCCGATCAGAAGACAGGTGACAGTCACCTGTCCCTGGCTCTGAAGCTCCTGGAGTGGTGGTCCCTGAACGTATACGCCAACTATCTGAGATGATGCTGGAGTTACTGAAAAAAACAGCATGACATTAAAGGCAGAGAAAATGTAACACCTATCAAGTAATGATTATGACTGAAAATGTCTCAAATGCTTGATGGATGATTCAGAAACAGTGTGAATGTATTTATTCTACACTTAATGCATTAGTATGATTATGGATTATGGTCATTTTACCTGAACAGAGGCTGATTTCCTTTTCAACTGTTTTGTTCAGAGACTTGTCAGACACTTTGCAAGTGAAGCCCTTCCCTGTTTTCCACTCTGTTTGGGGGATATGAAGTTGACTGGTTACTGCCACACGTCCATCTACACCCATGCTGATGTCATTAGTTGATGGAGATCTTTGCTGAGACTCAGAAAACCATTTAATTTGAGGGTCGAAGCCCCATCCAGAGCAAACGAGCCTCTGTGGTCCTGATTCTTTACTGGGGACCAGAAGGAGCTCCACTGATGGGTCCACTAAATGAGAGATAAATCGGTGGATCAAAGAATCAATCTATTACAGATCAATAAAGTGTGACACAAGAAGATAAAATCAACTGTCATTAAGGGAAAGTAGAGTAACTCCTCTCACCAAAAATTTTGCCAGTAGAGTTTGACTCAAAGTTGCTGGAGAAGCCTTGATTCACTTTGCAGGTGAAACTTGTGTCTTTCTTCCAGTGACTTGGAGGGACAGTGAAGCGTCTACTGACCGAATGCAGGCCTGGGGCTTCAGGGAGATCAACATACTGTTTGTCAGAAATATCAACACTGTTGGCCTGAAAGGTGACGTAGAGGTCACTGGAGGAGAGTTGTGTGATGTCACACTCCAGCACAGCACTGTTTCCCTTCAGCAAATCTGGGAGCGATCTCCTGATCTCCACTGATGGAGCTGTAACTGCAGGCCCTGGATGATCACGACAGGAAAGAACGCGGAATTACATCTTTTTGGTCCTTTGCCGTTATAAGATGTCTGATTTTCATGTTGTATAGTTGTCTTACCTGCGACTTTTACGGTCTTTTCAGTGAATGAGAAGCAGTCATGTTCTGCTCTGCATGTTATATGCTTCAGTCGTTTCCACTGGCTTGACGAAAGCGTTACATTACTGATTATATGAGTTGTGTTTGTGTCCCGGCTCACTGTGTTACTGGGAGAGACTGTCCCATCCATCAGCCAGCTCACCTTGGCATCAAATACAGTGCGGACCAAACATGTTGCCTTCACCTCAGACGTTGACATCATTACTGTCTTGAAGCTGGGAATCTCCACATGAATGGAAGGAGCGGCGCTTGAATAAGCTGAGAGTGAAAAGTACAAGGAAAAAGAATCATGAAGCTAAATCAAATCCTGAGTAAACTACATCTTGGTAAAATATATTTCCGCATTATAAGACCATATTGATATTACGCTTTAAAGCTGCGTTATTTAATATTTTCGATATTTATTAATTTTGAATCAAATGACTATGTAATGTGAAAGGGGTCACTTAACAAAATCACTGAGAGGTATACAGTACAGCCTGCACATTTAGTGAATGGTTGAGCCTCAGCATCTCTGACCAAACCTGGTGTATGTTATCTGTCCAGCACTAAATGTCAGACACACAATGTTACTGAGTGGCTGAGGAACAGTAGAGCATCTAGCAGAAGAATCAGATCACTTTGATTCTCATGAAGAGTTGGACAACGACCAGTGAAAATTGGATTTACATCCACCAGGTGGCCAGAAACACAATTCCAAATAATGCTAATGTTGCTTTGTTTCCGCTCGATGGTACAGTAGGCCATTGTTTGCTATCATGTCAGCCTAACAACGCTGTAAGCAGATATAAGGTGGTGGTTGTGCATCTACCAGCTTCTTTGGATTGTTGTCCTGCCCCAGTTAACATAAATTGATTAATGAGGCTTTAAATTCAACAGAATACGTTGTATGATGGTTGATGGTTGTATAATTCTCATTAGACGGTAGGCTAAAGTTGGTACTCTCCTTATGTTTTAATTTTACCTGAGCAGAGGCTGATGTCCCTTCTGACACTTTTGTTCAGAGACTTGTCAGACACTTTGCAAGTGAAGCCCTTCCCTGTTTTCCACTCTGTTTGGGGGATATGAAGTTGACTGGTTACTGCCACACGTCCATCTGCACCCATGCTGATGTCATTAGTTGATGGAGATCTTTGCTGAGACTCAGAAAACCATTTAATTTGAGGGTCGAAGCCCCATCCAGAGCAAACGAGCCTCTGTGGTCCTGACTCTTTACTGGGGACCAGAAGGAGCTCCACTGATGGGTCCACTAAAAATGATGTCAACAAATTAATACATGAATCAATCACTGAATCAATCACATTATCAGTTCATTTTAAGAGAAAAAAAAATGAACTGACACACAAGGAAAAAAAGAGTAATTCCTCTCACTAAAAATTTTGCCAGTAGAGTTTGACTCAAAGTTGCTGGAGAAGCCTTGATTCACTTTGCAGGTGAAACTTGTGTCTTTCTTCCAGTGACTTGGAGGGACAGTGAAGCGTCTACTGACCGAATGCAGGCCTGGGGCTTCAGGGAGATCAACATACTGTTTGTCAGAAATATCAACACTGTTGGCCTGAAAGGTGACGTAGAGGTCACTGGAGGAGAGTTGTGTGATGTCACACTCCAGCACAGCACTGTTTCCCTTCAGCAAATCTGGGAGCGATCTCCTGATCTCCACTGATGGAGCTGTAACTGCAGGCCCTGGATGATCACGACAGGAAAGAACGCGGAATTATATCTTTTGGGTCCTTTGCCGTTATAAGATGTCTGATTTTCATGTTGTATAGTTGTCTTACCTGCGACTTTTACGGTCTTTTCAGTGAATGAGAAGCAGTCATGTTCTGCTCTGCATGTTATATTCTTCAGTCGTTTCCACTGGCTTGACGAAAGCGTTACATTACTGATTATATGAGTTGTGTTTGTGTCCCGGCTCACTGTGTTACTGGGAGAGACTGTCCCATCCATCAGCCAGCTCACCTTGGCATCAAATACAGTGCGGACCAAACATGTTGCCTTCACCTTAGACGTTGACATCATTACTGTCTTGAAGCTGGGAATCTCCACATGAATGGAAGGAGCGGCGCTTGAATAAGCTGAGAGTGAAAAGTACAAGGAAAAAGAATCATGAAGCTAAATCAAATCCTGAGTAAACTACATCTTGGTAAAATATATTTCCGCATTATAAGACCATATTGATATTACGCTTTAAAGCTGCGTTATTTAATATTTTCGATATTTATTAATTTTGAATCAAATGACTATGTAATGTGAAAGGGGTCACTTAACAAAATCACTGAGAGGTATACAGTACAGCCTGCGCATTTAGTGAATGGTTGAGCCTCAGCATCTCTGACCAAACCTGGTGTATGTTACCTGTCCAGCACTAAATGTCAGACACACAATGTTACTGAGTGGCTGAGGAACAGTAGAGCATCTAGCAGAAGAATCAGATCATTTTGATTCTCATGAAGAGTTGGACAACGACCAGTGAAAATTGGATTTACATCCACCAGGTGGCCAGAAACACAATTCCAAATAATGCTAATGTTGCTTTGTTTCCGCTCGATGGTACAGTAGGCCATTGTTTGCTATCATGTCAGCCTAACAACGCTGTAAGCAGATATAAGGTGGTGGTTGTGCATCTACCAGCTTCTTTGGATTGTTGTCCTGCCCCCAGTTAACATAAATTGATTAATGAGGCTTTAAATTCGAACAGAATACGTTGTATGATGGTTGATGGTTGTATAATTCTCATTAGACGGTAGGCTAAAGTTGGTACTCTCCTTATGTTTTAATTTTACCTGAGCAGAGGCTGATGTCCCTTCTGACACTTTTGTTCAGAGACTTGTCAGACACTTTGCAAGTGAAGCCCTTCCCTGTTTTCCACTCTGTTTGGGGGATATGAAGTTGACTGGTTACTGCCACACGTCCATCTGCACCCATGCTGATGTCATTAGTTGATGGAGATCTTTGCTGAGACTCAGAAAACCATTTAATTTGAGGGTCGAAGCCCCATCCAGAGCAAACGAGCCTCTGTGGTCCTGACTCTTTACTGGGGACCAGAAGGAGCTCCACTGATGGGTCCACTAAAAATGATGTCAACAAATGAATACATGAATCAATCACTGAATCAATCACATTATCAGTTCATTTTAAGAGAAAAAAAAATGAACTGACACAGAAGGAAAAAAAGAGTAACTCATCTCACCAAAGATTTTGCCAGTGGAGTTTGACTCAAAGTTGCTGGAGAAGCCTTGATTCACTTTGCAGGTGAAACTTGTGTCTTTCTTCCAGTGACTTGGAGGGACAGTGAAGCGTCTACTGACCGAATGGAGGCCTGGGGCTTCAGGGAGATCAACATACTGTTTGTCAGAAATATCAACACTGTTGGCCTGAAAGGTGATGTAGAGGTCACTGGAGGAGAGTTGTGTGATGTCACACTCCAGCACAGCACTGTTTCCCTTCAGCAAATCTGGGAGCGATCTCCTGATCTCCACTGATGGAGCTGTAACTGCAGGCCCTGGATGATCACGACAGGAAAGAACGCGGAATTATATCTTTTTGGTCCTTTGCCGTTATAAGATGTCTGATTTTCATGTTGTATAGTTGTCTTACCTGCGACTTTTACGGTCTTTTCAGCGGATGAGAAGCAGCGATGTTCAGCTTTACAGTTTAGAAGCTTCAGTCGTTTCCACTGATTTCAAGGAAACCGTCAGAGTGCTTATTAAATGAGTTGTGTTTGTGACCTTGTTCACTTGGTCTCTGGATGGAAGTTTCCCATCCATCAGCCAGGTCACCTTGGCGTCAAACACGGTGCGGAGGGAACATGTTGCCTTCACCTCAGACGCTGACATCATTACTGTCTTGAAGCTGGGAATCTCCACATGAATGGAAGGAGCGGCGCTTGAATGGACTGCAAAAAAAATCGTGTGTGTGGCCACACATGTTAATCTAATTCAAACTATTTAAAAGATTCATGATATATCAACAATTTTCATATTAAGCATTGAGACATTAGCTGTACATACTTACTTTGACAAATACTTATTGTTTTTTTTAATTCACTGTTGTTGTGAATGGACGTGCATGTAAAACTTGAGCCATCTGCCCACTCTTTCTTATTTGGCTCAATCTCACTGCTTAGACTGAAGGTTTTCTCCACTCCCTCCACACTCTGCAGCTTCCTTTGGATTTGCCCGTCTAGAGCTCTGTTGTCCCGTTGCCACTTCACATTCAGTTTGTCTGGAAAGAAGCCACTTAGGGTGCAGATGAGTCTGACTGGTGAGGCTCCGAATTCACCTTCCCAGACAGGGTGTAATGTGATGTTTGGTGAGACAACCCGCTGGCCTGAGATGGAGAAGAGATTATTTTGTCTTTACTTGCCTCATTCTAAATGTTGGATATGAACATTTTTTAAATATGAGCTGATTTCATCTCTTCAGTTATACATACCTTCAAATTTTGGTCAAGTAATCAACTGTGTTGTCTCAGTTCTAAGTGTAATGTCTTTGTATCTAGTCTAGATGGCAGAGTTGTACTTTTACAGTGTCTGGCGTCTTAAAGTCAGGTGGAGATGGGCAGGAAGTCTGTTGCACAGATGTTGCAGCATGACAGGGCAGAGTGAGCAGGGCTAGCAGCAAGCGGAAGCATTGAGTAACACCCAGGTCCCAAAAAAGCACCAAAATACAGAAGTGAAACGATGCAAAGAGCAACGGTGCATCACAGACACCAGGTGTGAGGTGTGGTTATGCCGGTAAGAGAAACAGAGTGCACATTTGAATATCTCATATCAGTTTACATATGCATTTTACATGGCGTCTTCTCCTGACTTTGCTAAAGGTTTTTGTTCTCGAGTCTATTAATAATAGACTATTAATAATAGACTCGAGAACAAAAACTCTCCAAATTTACATATTGAGCTGAACATGGGCTGTTGATTCCAGGTGCTGGGGAGGTGATGAACATAACAGAATATTAAATAATAAAATAATAAAAAACATTATGGATTAAACTTGTAGAGGTGAAACTATAGACAGTATAGACAATTTCAAAAGAATGGAAGAGAGAAAAGAGTTGGATGAGCAACATCAGTGGTTATCTTCATTTTAACATTTATTTTCAAAAAGACACAAATCTCTTAATTAAAATGAAAAAAGGACAGCTGTGATTACTTACATCATACTATGAGTATATAAGAAAAACTGCGTGAAAAAGACTTTTTTTTTTACAGCAAGTTCACCTTGTTTCATTTAACCTGAAAAGACAGAAAGAAAACATAAAAAATCTGGATTAGTAATATAGCACCAAAATGATCAAATTCCTGCTATTTGTCACCATTTACATGTGTGCTTTTATTGAAAATGCACTATATGACCAACGTATGCAGATTACAGTTACAATATTGCTGCATCATAAAATATTACAATACACACATGAATCCTGAATGCTCACCTGACTCTTTGTAAGGATGTCCTTCATAGTTTAAGTAAAACATTTACCACTGGAACCTAAAAATGTATTTCATAGGCGCTGTGAGTTTAAAAAAAAAAAAAAAAAAAAAGTGAGATTAACTTCAATATTGTTAGTGAGGCATTGCACCATGCATGCGTTTTCTGATGATTTGTAAAATAAACGTATCAACACACAACAAACAAAATGTTACAACTGGCTTCTGTTGAATTTTGCTGTACTAACTTAATAAATAATTTAATTAACTTGTGAGAAAAATATTTTGGGCTAATATTGAAAACACAATAACAGCAACACCTGAAAAATAGAATTAAATTCAGTATAATAGCTCATAAATTTGATCATTAGTCATTGTCGGGCTCAAAATGTAAAAAGACAGATCTCAGTATACCCCCTGATTCAACACCTCTCTAGTATAGTCTGTAAAACTCTTTATGCTTTACAAGGGGGATTTTTATTTTAAGTTTATTGTGTTTCAAAGCAATAAATTGCACAAGCGTTGCTGTTTTTGTGCCCACCCCCTGAACATGCACACATCATTAATAGTTGAGATTTTTCTACCGTCACTTTTAGAATTTAATCTTTAGAAAAAGATTGTGGGTAAAGATCATTTTAGTTTTTGGTCGGGGTGGTAAATAAATTACTTATACCAGCAACAAGATGTAGTCAAACATTCATAATGCGTTATGACATTTTCTGAGGTAGTT
Source organism: Siniperca chuatsi (assembly GCF_020085105.1). Taxonomy (NCBI): domain Eukaryota; kingdom Metazoa; phylum Chordata; class Actinopteri; order Centrarchiformes; family Sinipercidae; genus Siniperca; species Siniperca chuatsi. Next base: position 15,751,663 of record NC_058062.1, read on the forward strand.
ACAATGTGATTACATTACGATGATACTTATCATGTGTTGCTGCCATTTTTTCTATCACAGCTTTGCCCTGTATGAACCTATTGACCCTCCACTCCTCATGTTTTCTGCCAACCCGTCTGTGCTGTTTGAATTCGTGAAACTATTTACTGAGTTGTCTTTTTCTGGTTGATCTGTGCACCACTCGGACATATAAACTCATTATTACCTTGTAAGCAGTGGTTCCGATGGTGAACAGCAGCGTCATGAGGAAGAGGAGGATGAAGGTGAGGGCTGTTTTTCCCATGTTATCTTCTTCTGCCTCCATGGCACTGTTCCATTGGTTGTTAGTTTCGATCAGGAACTCTGGATGTAGTGTATAGTAATTATTCAGTTAATGCTTGGGACAATCCACTCCCAGCTTTGAACAATAGCTCATGAGACAAAGACCAGTCAGTCAGTCAGTCAGTCAATAAAAGTGTGAAATAGTCCACAAATAAAAAAAACCAGTACTGGCATATGTCTTAATTATCACACTGTTACGAGTGTACCACAAGGCCTAACAGTTTTGCAAGTCCTTCAAAAATGTTGATTATGTTGATTAAAGTGTTCCTGCAATGATCCTGAATTGCTTTTGAAAGACCCCATTATCGGTGTGGCATGCGTGACTTGGCTTGTGAGTCAGTGTATTCATCATTTGACTGAGAGACCGCAGAGCTGGAGTTCGACATTAAACAATCATTTTGTGTTGGGGGTGCAAGACCCAGCAGAGGAAACACACTTACACAAAGACAAGTCACACAAACAGTGTTAATGCACCATCTACAAATACAAATGAACAAATATGATTTCTTTTGTTTTTGCCTAAAGTTGGTGGTGGTGTTATTCTAGTGAAAACAATATGATGTTGAACGTTTGATATATTGTTATTGTCACTGTGCTTTAAAACTCCAACATGCTGATATCTGCACCTAACCTTTGTTGCATTAGGATAGCACTGACAGTACACTTACGACAAACATGTAGCTCAAGATATTGGTCAAATAAAGACATGAACTGCATGCAACATACATCAGCAGAGTTGCAAAGTGCTTTTTTTATTTTGATTTTGCGTTAACAAGCAACAAACATGAAACAACAAACAGCAGAAGACACAACGACACAAAATAACATCTACTGGGCCTTGCACGTTTCAGGGATGTTCATGTTGAGGTTGACCAGGTTGGTGTTTTCAAATGTTCTGTGCCCGATGGACCTGACAATAGCATTAGTTGTGTTAACCAGAGACTGGTGGTGAACTACACAGCTGTACACCACGTCATTCTTTTTCCACTGTCCATAAGCAAAATAGGATCCATTGCTCTCTACGGGGTTTGTGGTATAGAATTTGTAATTTGAGTCTGCTTCCTCGTCATCAACAAGCCAAGTCACCAAAACCTCCTGAGGGAAGAAGTCTTTCACATAGCAAGTCAGGGTCACCGTTTCTTTTCTAGTATGTTCTACGGGAGGCAGCAAAAACACTGCGGAGTCTGTCCTCCTGCAAAGCATGAGAGAACAATTAGGCCTCCTGCCACAGATACAAGTACCTGCAGTACTGAAGGAAATCTCTGCTACAAAAGACACAATACAAATACACCATACACAAAACACCACACTTAGAGATAACACTCTTAACGTGTTTGATGGCATGACAAGAAGAATTAAACAGGCTTTTAGTGCACAATTGCCGAATAGGTTTCTTACCAAAACTCCATTCATAGAGTTCCTTAAGTGGTTCAATCAAATTTTCATGTTCAACAACGCAGTAGCGCTTTATCCCCTTGCTCCATTCGTCATACGTGATTTCAAGTGGAAGGCTAAATGTGCCTTTATCATTGAAGGTCTTCGAGGCACCAGCCATTTCGTTTCCTTTCTCGTCCTCCCACAAAATCCTTCCGACATATGGCTCGTTTACCTTGACTTGACATACTATAGTTCCTTTTCTGTTTAAAAACATGTCCGCCAACGTGGGGCCAGTGATCTTTATGTCCACATCTTCTTTATCACAGTTGCCAGCTGTTGAGTGAGGGATTAATGAACAATTATTGAACAGAAAAGGCTGCAAAACCATGAGAATTGAAGTTAAATTTACATATCATTTTGAAAGAAAAAGAAGCAATTTACTCACGAGTTGTATGTTTGTAGGTCACTGATGAATTCATGAATGTTGCACCTTTTTCACCTTTCCCCTCAAACTCACATGTAAACTTAGTGTCAACAGTCCACTCACTGGCCGGTACCGTGAGGAAACTTGCTGCACTGTACAGTGTAGCTCCATTCTTGTCCTTTCTTTGCTCAAGAGGCATTTTGATCTCATATATTTTGTTGGGGATTTCAGCTTCATTTTTCAGCCATTTGATCTCATAATCTTTTGGTGAAAAATCTCTGGCAAAGCAGGAGAAGGAAGCCTCTTGTTCCTCTCCAGAGGAGGCCAACACTTTAAGTTCAGTTGGCAGCACATAAGTCACCTCTGAAAAACAAACATACACACAAATATATGTATGCGGAAGCAGGGAATAATATATATATGCAGAAGCAGAGGTGAACAATGTGCTCCAGTGTTCATGTAATCTAGATTTACTACAATATAAGTGAGTTTATGACTTTTCTGTACCACTGTATGTTATGCAACTTGCACACACATATGCACATGTGATTGGCTCCTTAAATTAACACTTACTGTAGCTTGTTACTAAAGTGTGCAGAAAGAGTCAAAAGGAAAATGAGATTTTCATAATAAGAAAATTAGATAACTGAACAGCAGAGCTTTAATGCTCGCTTCTGCATATACATTGACTGCTCGGGCAAGCGAACACAGATTTAACGTGGATGTTAATGATCAACACACAGTTTCCATCTATCTGCATAACTAGGATTATGCAGATAGATGGAAGGAAGCAGAACACATTGCAGTAATCTGTTCTTAGACAGGTGCAGAGGACATACAGCATATTAGTAAAGAATCAAATAGACTGAGTCAGCAGCTGATTATACACAAGGAAGCTTCAGCCTTCTCATTCCACCTCACTGTCTGGTTTATGGAATTAAACATTTTTAAGGCTGTGTCACGCTATTAAATTTGGTAACGGTTGTATTTTATTTTCATGCTCTCTGCTGTGTTTATGTTCCTTAATGACAGATTGGAGCATATTTGTTTCTAAAACGGTGAAACCAATTATTGCTCTCTTTTACGTTTAGTTCACATGTGTCAACATCAGCCGCTCAGAATAAATTTACAAAGGTGTTGTAAAGTCTGTCACTAATGACATTTCTCAGGAAAACCCCAAAACCAAGTAACTCTTATTTATGACTTATTATTATTAATGCATGAATTGCACTATCGTTAAATTATTATAACAACTAGAGCTTTTGTGACTTGAATTAGTTATTTGACATAAGGTCACCAAATGATCTTGAAATTAAGTTTATTTTCTTATCCGCATCATAAGTATTGACTTAAAGTAGCGGTGCAGTACATTGTTCACTGCACTGTAAAATGTTAAACTTTCTTTGACTAAGTGTTTGATATTGTATTCTTCATCAATTTACTGGCAATAGCAGCCAATTAAGTACAACATTATTTATCAGATATTATTACTGCTTGTACATTTTGTTTAATTAATACATTTAAAACCTTAAAATTGTTGCACAATCATAAAATATGTTAACAGCTCCACCATGTAAACCTGCTAGATTTCAAATCAACTACTAAAAAGGCATTTTATTTGACTTAGCATGAGTCTTACTTGGTTTTCTGAAATCAGCCTGTCCATTTCCTGCTGGATGTGTCACAGCACATCGGAAAGACTCCCTGGCGTCCCAGTCCAGTCTCCTCACTCGGATTTGACTGACTCCCGTATAAACGTTGCCTTTCTGTACTGGAGGGTACTGAATGAAGTCCGTCAAGGCCGCCCCGTTTTTGCTCCATGCGTAGGTCAGTGAGGAAGGTGTGAAGCCGGTGGCAAGGCAGCCAAGAGTGACCATGTCTCCAGTCCCAGAACCACATTGCTTCAGAGGAAACACAGTCGGTCTAGTTGAAGTGGCTAAGAAAGGAAAACCAAACGTGTAATTAAACTACCAAAATAAAAATAAGATTCAACACAACAGACATTTCTCACCAAGTCAATTGAGTTGATCAACAGTGTAACAAAGCACAGCATGGAAGGCATCACCTTTTAATATGTTGTTGAATGTGGACATTTCAAGTGTTTCATGTTTCCCTATCTCATTTATTTAGATGTTGTTTGCTGCACTAAGGTCAATAACATTAATTGCGGTAGCTTTTTGTTGATCTATATATAAATAGGTAAATTACTTTAAATGCACAACTTAGTATTTTTTTTAAATTGAAGGAATGAAGGTGAAAGTTGGTAAACATCCAGTAACTGAGTTAAAGTCATATTTGTACAAAAACGTATTACTTTTGTTCAAATTCAGCAATTATGTATGAGGTTAAAGAGTATTCTCACCTGATGAAACAGTTACTGTTGTACCTTTTCCCCAGTAGTCAAAAGCAGCATAGTAGCACAGTGCTGAATCTACTTAGCTGTTTGTATGAAAAGGCTACGTCTACTAATGTGGAGTGCAACAAGCAACTACCTTAACAATTAATAAATCCCACTGTTAGAAAATCCACTTAAATGATCCAAAATCAAATTAGCCATAAATATCCACCAGTGTGTCCTACTGAGAATATCGCTGTTTGACTTTTTACAGTACATACTGTATTAAAACACTTGACACTTGACATGCTGAGAAGTTACAGAATAACTTAAACATGACATTTCACAGTCTGAAACATACTGTAGATTTGAAATCAAACTAATCTTACCTGATGACACTGTGACCATAGTGCCTTTTCCCCAGTAGTCGAAAGCATCCCAGTTGCCACAGTTAAGAGAGTCAATTCAAACTTCTCACCAAAACTCATTACTGTAATATCCCGTAACTTCATGCCATACAGTTTGGTTTCGGCAACAGTTAAAATCAAAGTGAAATAGACACCTGTTGATAGACTTACGTTCCAACTGAACTAAACAGCCAGGAGTTTTAAACTTTTCACAAATTCTTTGTCAGTCTACAAAATACTGTTGGCTGTCGTATCGCTGGCCAACAGTTGTGACCACATGAAAATGATACTATATATTTTAGTAATGTGATTAGGAATTTTATTCTCTAATCAGAAATATTAAAATGACATACCTGAGGTGACGGTGACCGTAGTGCCTTTTCCCCAGTAGTCAAAAGCCCAGTTGCCACAGTTAAGAGAGTCAATTGACACTTCTCACAAAAACTCATCACAGTAACATCCCATAACTTCAAGCCAATCAGTTTTGTTTCGGCAACAGTTCAAATCAGGAGTTTTAAACTTTTCACAAATTCTTTGTCAGTCTACAAAATACTGTTGGCTGTCGTATCGCTGGCCAACAGTTGTGACCACATCAAAATGATACTATATATTTTAGTAATGTGATTAATCAGAAATATTACAATTACATACCTGAGGTGACGGTCACCATTGTGCCTTTCCCCCAGTAATCAAAAGCACCGTCACAGTGTAATATGTCAACACATCCAACATACAAAAACAAGCACCTTAAAGATGCCGTTGATGCCACTGAGGTCTAAATATACTATATTAAACAGTGTAATTATTCCATTTTCAACATGAAGACAAAAAGGTTATTTTACCTGTTGTGACGGTCACCATTGTGCCTTTTCCCCAGTAGTCAAATTATGTGTCACAGTGACATGTTTCAATAGCTCTTTAGTGCAAAAATACTAAACCGCTTGTATCATCTAATAAATTGTTGTTCTCACTCAGTAAACTACTGTATATACCTAACATTTACCCTGATGCTTTTCCTGTAGATTACATCCTAGTTTAAGTGCAGTATAAACCAACATATATTTAATAATGAATCAGACAAAAACTGAATTGTCTTCACTTAAAATATGTTCGATTATTACTCACCTGAAGTTACTGTGACTTGTGTCCCTTTCCCCCAGTAGTCAAAGTAGCCATCACAGCGATATATTACAATCTGCTTCTAATACAAATACTAAAAGCGTTGTTTAAACCAAGAGAAGCATACATGTTTCACTGACAAAGCAATTCCCTCTGTACTATTTATGAACCACTTCCCTTGAGACATCCATTTCCTGTGGTCTGGGTTATATAAAATATAAAAAATGTGTTACCAACGGTTAGTGAACACTTCCTCTTTATCAGACCCTCCTGGCAGCTCCAGTTCCTGCAGCATGGGGTTCACACAACCAGATACACTTGATTCAGCCGAATTACGATTAAGCTTGATGTAAGTTAATGATATAGGGCTCTGCTGCCCTGAAGTTGACATTTTCACCATTTATATTTAAAAATGTAAAAATTAAAATACATTTTTGTACATGTTCACTTGATCCATCACAGCCACTTCAGTCAGCCACACTGTCCATCCTGGAGGTATCTAGTGTTTTAGCCCGTTAACTACAAGCTTGTGTATCTTTTAGTGCTTTAGTATTTCACATGTTTTAGGATTGATTTCCTACCTTCCAGGCAGTCAGTGGATGTTTTCACTGAAGCTGTGCAACTAGCAACTACAAAAGTTAACATCCAGGTGTTTAATTTCAAGTCTGCAAATGTATTTTTATAGTGTAAAAAATAAGATTACAGGAACATTCACAGGAAGGTACATGTACATGAAAAAGTAATTTGAATCAATGCCATAATACTATTTTGCTGTCTGTATTTACTTTGTTTATAATGAATGTAATTTATATTATAGCATATACATAATGTAAATATTGATAACATTTTACAGGTGTTTAATACACGTGTGCCAATATTTTCTGAGTATTAAGTACAACTTGCAAATTCGAGGATATGCTACAATACCACATTCATGACTGCTGTCATCAGCCAGCGCTGCCCATAGTGTCTCCTACATTGACCATTTTTGCCTCTTTTGGGAATGCAGACAGTTGTTTAGAAATGATGGCATGCAACCAAACTGGTTAGGGGCAAAAAAAAGCTCTGTCCACAAACATTTGGTACTGCATCGCCCACACCACATGTTGCAGGCAGCCAAAACATTTCCCTGATGTCCACTCATTCTGACCAGTCCCACTACGATTGACGTCCCCAGGGTTTTATCATCAGTCTGATAAGTTCTCCATGCTTCTCGTCCGCTGTTCATTAGGAGTCAGACTTCTAGTAACCCAAGCATGCTCATCGCTGTCAGGATTACGCCAGTGCCATTACAGCTCCCCATTCCTGTTGTCACAGGTACAGACAAAATGTACTCAGTCTGCTCAGCACATACAAGAAACTGTTCAAAGCTGATAACTGTCCCCATAAGACCACAGTCAGCCCCAGAGAACATACTGAACCTAACGTTTGTAAATGGCAGGTCCGTGTCAGGCAAATCACTTTTAATTAATAATTTGATTATCAAGCACTGCCTTAACTGTGTTTTTAACTGGAACTTGGTTAGATGAAAACAACCGTGTTGTTATCCAATCAGCCCCTCCCAACTCCAGTTTTATGGGTGAAAATAGAATGCATAAGAAAGTAGGTGGAGTGTCCAATTTGTTCAATAACGCTTTCCAATGCAAGAAAATGCCACAAAAAAGGCTTCTTTCAACATCTGGCTCTGCAGCTAAATTCCTCCTGCCGAGCTTTGTTCTTAAATATCCACAGGCCACCAAAATATTGTGCAAATTTCTTTGATGACTTAACTGAACTACTGTTGATTATCTGCACTGACTTCATGATTTCAACATCCATGTTGACAATCCCCCGGACAATAGTGCTATCAAATTATCTTGCATTCGGGATGGCTGGACTCACTCAGCCTGTGACAGAGCACACACACGATAAGGGTCACACTCTCATCACAGCCCGGCTCGTAAGGCCATGACAAAGTGGTTTTCAAAAGTTATCACACTCTTGACCTAATTATCACAAAAGGTCTCAATATTTCTACCGTTGTGGTGACTGACGTTCTATCTGATCACTCCTGTGTTTTCTTTGAAACGGATATCAGTGTTTGCACTGAGGTACAAATGGAGATTATCACAAAACAGTAAATCACTGAAAACATCAGCAAATTGTTCACTCAAGCTTTGTCCTTCACACCTGCCTTTTGTTCAAACTCTGTCAATGATATGGTGGAAAATGTTAGCTCTAAAATTACAAATCTTATCGTTGCAGTTGACCCCATTAAGGTCAAAGTTGTCTCTGGTAAAAAGCACCATGGAAAAATGCAACACTGGGAGTGGAGTGTCGAAAAGCGGAACACAGATGGTGAAAATCTAATTTCCATATTCATTATGAGATTTCTGTATCTGAGTCTTTGCACGTATAGCTTAGAACTAAGAAGAACCAAGATGACCCTAAAAAAAAAACTCCTATCTACCCAATCATGCAACAACAACAAAATTCAGAAAATCAGACAAGCTATCAGTGCCCCTGTATCAGGAAAAGGGTCTCTGTCATCCATGTTTCCTCTTAAAACCAATTCAGTCTGCATGACACAGTTTGATCCCTTCAGCCATAAGGGTCGGGAGGAGATTGTGTTACGTCTGAGTTCTTCATCCTGCTGTCATGGAATTCCTCCCACAAGCTTTCCAAAGAATATTTTTAATTGTATGGCATCAGACCTCCTGGCAATAGTAAATACCCATCTTCTCTCAGGCTATTTCCCCACAACACTGAATGGTACATTTTATACTTTTGATGATGTGTGTATAATATTGATCCTGTTGTTTCTAATTGTTCTTGCCCTCTTCATAGAGGCATGCTTTGTCCCCCATGTGGGAGTATCACAGTGTTGTCCAGCTCTGCTCTGATTGGTCCAGCTAGAGATCATGCTGATCACACTCACCTGAGTGATGAATGTGTTTGTGTCTATATATTGTCTGCTTTGCTTTGTGATGGTGATTTGACAATGCCTGACCAAGATCTTTGTTAGATTGAAACAATTCTCAAATCAAATTGACAGGAGCTGTTAGTACAGTGTGCAGATCTTCTGTTTGATTCTTAAATCATTGCCAAAGCCACACCCACATTTAGGTGAAAGTCAGTGAGTTATCCTGTAGTACAAATTAGCCTATTTCAGAAAAATCCAGATCTGGTATTTGTCATACCGTCAAAACATAAAAAAGGAGCCTAAAGAGTGTTCTGCCTGCCTTCAAGCTCTAGTTATGTGTCAGGCTGATTTGCAGATGTGTGATTTAGTGTTTGTTTGTAGCCACACTAGCAGCGTCATTGGATAGCAATGACGGTCTGATGTTCTGTCGGTCCACCACTTTGGTCCTGAAATATCTCATCAACCATTGAATGGATTGCTATTGAAATCTGTACAGGGATTCATAGTCCCCAGAAGATGAACCCTACTGACCTTGGGGATCTCAGGACTTCACTTCTAGCGCCACCAGCAGGTCAAAGTTTCCCTTGTCCAGTGAAATATCTGAACATCTACCAAATGGATTGGTCTGAATTTTGGTACAGACATTCATGTTCCCCAGAAGATGAATCTAAATGACTTTGGTGACCCCTTGACTTTTCATCTAGTGTCACCATAAGGTTGACATTTGTGATTTTGAGTGTGACTTTCATGGATTTCCTTTAAATTTAAATTCCATTAAGCAGATATAAACAAAGATGGTTTGATCAGACAACATCATATTTTTCTCTTTTGTTAAATGTTTATTGTGTAATTCTAGTCTGTTTCACCTTGTAGGAGAATATATAGATAATTATATTATAATATGTATATATACTGCACACATGAATTTTAGGAGCCTTATTTAACAGTTGTGACAGACTATGTGACATCATTTTTCATTCTGGTTAAGTAATAAAGAGCTGTATAATACTTAGACAGAATCTCCGCATCTGATCCGGAGCAGCTGACATGCGTTGGGCGACATAAGTGTTCAGAATGTGCATTACAGATTTGATATAGCAGACTTCCCAACATAAGTCTATTATAATAGCACGTAGTTGTGATAGTTCGCAAACAGACTGGCATCCCCTGCATTAAGGAGGCAGGTTAGAAGAATAGAGAGCCATGAGGTGGTTGGTCCTGTTTCCGAACCAAGATGCCCCTGACAAAGCCGTTTACCTCAGAAAAAAGCAGATAAGTGCATATGTCATGGGTTCAGTATATTGAAGGGGTCCAGATGAAGAGTTTGGAGTGACAGCATAAACGACAAAGTCCATTTCAGTGGATCCTTGAATCCAAAGCTTGCGGAGGGAGCAAATCTGTGCTTTGGTATGTGGAGGAGGCACTAACTCTGTCTGGTAAGAGGATAAGACAACCATTTTTCCAAAACTTCCCCAATTAGGTGACCCAAGACTGACAGCTTGGCAAGCGATCCTCTGTGACCTCTTTCAGTCAAAATATTTCAGGAGGAGAAGTGAGTCTATTCACCTGTCTTCTCAGAAGCAACATGCCTCCATCAGGTCAACAAGGTCAAAAAGTATCTCTTTTACCTGAGGCTTATTTTGTAGGAACAATACTAACTAAATGTTGAACACAACCACACCTCTGTATGGAATTTAGAGTCATGAGGCTATGAGGCCAAATTAAAAATAATATTAATTTGGAATTGCAGCTAGAACAAACACATTAACAGCTTCCTGATCTTGAACAAAGCACCATTCTCCAGTATTGTTAGCTTTAGAGACTGAAATGTGTAGGTGTCTTAACACCTTTCAGAACAGCATCAATAACAGATTCAAAGCCTGGTTTTATTTTTATTTTACTTATTTATTTGAGGTATCTAATATTGCTTAAAGTGTGACAAAAACTATATTTGGTTTCAAAGTTACTCTGTTTGGAGGAGCTAAATTCCAAAGTCAACATCGTTTAATGCAAAGCCTATTAAGAAAGAGGAACATCTGCTAATTCTAGGGAGGCCTTAAGTTCAGTTTAACTGGTGAACATTTTCAAAAGAAGTGATTAAAAGGCTCAATGCGTGGCAAACTAGCAGTCACTCTGTGTCTGAGGTGTAATGTAAACATCCAAAAGGATCCTGTGTGTTATCAGGCAGCCTGCACTATGTGTCCAGATCACAAGGTTAAAATGTGTGGGACCAACTGAAAAACTATAATCCTGTAGCAATGGAGCGGTGTCAGATGCAGCCAGATCTGGCGCTGTTTTAGCCAAAGCAAACAACACCCAAAGTGAACAAAAACAACTACAGATCAGATCATACTGGTCAGAGAGTATATCTTACATTTTGCAACGACAATCATGCAGTCTAAAACAGTATTTATCAAGAAGCTCCAAATATACCATCAGAAATAGAGTAACTCACAGCAATCAAATTCCACATAACATCTCTACTAAAGGCTAATTTAAGAATTTAATCACAAAATTATAGCTCAGTGGAAGAGGGTTGCTATCTGCCTGATACAGTCTTGCAGGCTCTGTCAGTGGATCTCCAACAATAAGTATGCAACCAACCAACATTGTAGCTCAGGTGAATTAGACAATTTTACTTTTGCTAGCAACACAAAAGTAATACTGATTTTTGCTTGACATCACTATGCATTGTTATGATTTCTGTAAGGGTCAGGCCTTGTGTGAGAGAAGCTGGCTATTGTGGTGCAGTTATCTGCAACCTTTTAGACCATTCGCTTTACATATGTACCTCTATGTGTAAAAATCATTCCTGACCCTACAGTCTCTTTTCCAATGTCTAGTTCTTCCACATCTACGACACTTATCTCTTCTCCTGTCCCCGGGTGTGTGCGTGTGTTTTCTGTTGAGCACCTCTCTGAGGGGTTTTAACTCTCGTCCAAAACACACCACTTGTCTCTAAGACTTCAAGTCTATGTTTGGCCTCTAAAAATGCCTTGTCTGCAAAGCGAAATCATTGATTTCAAGGATAGCTGCTATACTAGGCAATAAGAAACTCATGAGAGTTTATACTGGTAGTGGTTCACATTGCACCATTTTTATGCCTGCATTTGACTCCCACACTTCCTGGAATCTTTTGATAAAGTGTGTTACAGATTCTTCTGTTCTTTGGAAACACTCAAGGACAGCACTAAAATCAGCTGTCTGCCTATTATCAGAAGCATGACGTCTTATTTTCATCATCTCTGCTGCTCTGGTTTGCAATTCAGCCTCCATTATGGGCATATGACATGCAATAACATGTTTAGCGCTTTGTTCTATAACATCCCTGATCAGACACCGACATACAGAGTTTGTTATGTTCATCCACACCACAACGCTGATAACATGTGTTGTATTGTGACATGAGATCATTGACATTCTGATTTTGTAGTCCTGAGTGCCTGATAGCGGCAGATTGATCATTTTGCTTTATGTCTTTACTCTTATCCTCTTGTGCTGAATTCTTACTATTAATCTTTTCTATTGGTGATTTAACTACAGATTAATTTTTAGACTATGTTGTGGAGTGATTATTACCCATGTTTACAGCATGAACATTAAAGCATCAAACACACACATTCAATAAATACTGCTGCAGCTTTAAAAGTTTTACTCCTATAAGAATAAGTTTGGATGAGGCTGTGTAGTTTATCTTTATCCGCTGTATTTTGGAATGTTTATCAACAGGGCATTATTGTTTAGGCACTTAACGTTGGCATTTATTTCTCAATCTCTGAACACAAAGCTTCATCAGGCTTTTGACTTTTACCTGTGTCCATTCTGGATAGAGTACTGGACTTTTTTACTCCGAGATCAAATATTACCACTGTAAAATTGCAAGGAAGGAATAGGTCAGTTAAATGTGTTTTGAGTAAACATTATTGGGTTACAATTTATAAAAGGGATGCGCGTATTGATGATGATAATGTTGTATGATAATTTTAATTTAAAAACACATTTAAGCTATGAAATAAAGTCCATCATCATTTTAACATATCCCCTGGTGAAGCAGCCTTGGATCGCAGTAATAACAATAAACTCCTTTTTGATAGACGAACATTTGCCGCCAAGGCATACAACTGATTATCATCTATAAAACTGCCTTTTTCAGTAAGCCTTATTACAATTAAACAGAAAAACAGTACAAAATTCGGATAATTACACAAAAATAGCAACAATAAGTAAAACAAACACATATGAAGGACAAAGAACACACCACTACGTTTCTGAAGAACGCAGTGGTTGTTTACTTAGCACAGTGAGTGGCACGACAAAATACTCTTCTATTTGTTTTACAATAATATCAGCGGGAGTAGAATACCTGACTGAATTAGTGGATTTTTTACTTTCCTTCTTCCCCTAAGTACTTCCCTTACTCTCTGCTGTATGTTTTAAGGAGCGTTTGGACTTTGAACTGTTGGACTCCAATATAGAAGCCTTTTTTTGCTTACAAATCAGAGGTGAAGGATGAAAACATGAAATAGATGCAATTGAGGCACTCTCCTATATTCCTTAAAATTGTTACATTAAAAGCAGCATCAGTGACAAGAGACAACAAATTGACAATCACAAACAACACAGCCCAAATATTCAATATAACTTGAGGCTTTGTGAGTTTAAATTTTGAATGTGGGATGTGGATCCTGTGTTATGGCTGTACTATGGGTTCCTCACCCCTTCATCTTACGACACCTTAATTTTGTCCCCCAGTCTCTCTGTTAGAGTGGGTTTTGTGCTCATACACACTAGAAGTATGTAAGGATTTTCCCTATGAGCTCAAATTTGGTGCCTAAATAGTCAGCTAGACAATATCAAGCCATCCACAAAACTAGTATGTTCAATTTCAGTACAGCTTCAGTTTGTCATTGTTTTCTATTTTCTGCTCATATAAGTCATCAGCCAGGACTTTTTATGGTCCCTGGACACTGATCCCTAACCTTATTTGAATCTTAATCTTAGATGCCTTATAGTCCAATGCATAAAATACAGTTTCTTTACAATTCCGTCAAGAGGCACACAGGGCAAGAAAAGGAAATAAAAATCTCTTTTACTTACCCAGTGTCCGTCTTTGTTGGAATCCTTGTTTGTGATGCCAAATTGTTGAAGAAAATAATGTACTGAAGAGAGTCCTCAATTGAATAAAAGAATAACTCGATGAGCCCCAGGCCTTACATGAATATATGGATTTATTACAAACAAATCAGTCGACAGAGAAGCAATGTGGCTGCGTGAACACAGAGACACAGCCTACACAATACTTAACTTTGCATCCAAAAGGTCCACTTCTTATAGCAGAACAGTGGGTGGTGGTTTACAGGTAACATCATCTATAGATGAGACAATCAAAGACTGTCTCTGTCCCAAGTTATCAGTATATAAATACTTTAATTAACATGACATGAAATTACCTGTAAGTGGACACAAATCTTATGTTTGTTTTTCACCACGTGAAATATATTATCTTTGCTCATACAAAGCATGAGAAAAAATACAGCTTTCTGGGGGGTGATTTTTATGTTTTATCATGGTAAAACTGAAAAAAAATTCCACATAAATGTAATTTACCATCCACTATTCCAGTGATTATCACATTTATTCAATGTCTTATAATTTTAGGTTTTGTGAAAATCTTCTCTTTTTCTTGAGGCACAGTGACTTTGTGCTTCAGTTCAGCATAGGACAGGTTTTTGTATTACCATATATCACTGTGGCCACCCAGGTACACAGTGTCACAGACTCATACAAAAACCTTTGCCTGATATGGTGCATGGTCAGTATTTTGTACTATTTGTACTCAACAAGAGTATTTACTATATTTCAATACCTTTTTACCATAAAACTATGAAATCATGAAAGACCATTTCACTTTTGCTCTATTGTATTTTAAATTTTACCCATAAAACCTAATTACTGCTGTTTTTACTTTGTGAATATCTACAAGGTTCACTGTGTGTTAAGGAAACTGTATCACGTTTAAGCTCATGATGTCCTAACACATCCTTATGTGTATTTTAAACATCTTTGTGTTTCCTAAAAAGAGTTTTGTTTGACACATACAGGCAGCAGAAAGCAGTCTCACCTACTAACTTGTTTCTGTATCAGCACCGTACACAGCATTTTCTTCTCAGTGGAAGAGGTTTTTGTCACAGGATGTATCACTGTGGCCGCTGCTATATCCTGCACTGTGATATAACTCCATACAAAAACTCCACCCTGCACACTGACTATCACGACACACAAATGCTGTTACTCTAACTCTAATGATTTTCATATTTGTTTAACGAGTAATGCTAAGATCTAATCATGTGAAAGGAACCAGCAGTGCAAAAGTTCCCTGATGATTGTTTTTTTAATTATTATGTTTTTCATTTGGTCGTGTCGTACACACTCCTGAAAAGGGCTTCACAATTATTATAATAATACAATAAAACAAACACATACAAATATTATTATTGATATACATTGTGCAGTAAAACCATGGACAAATGACATCTAATTGAATGAGAAACAAAACTACTGTAGCATAAAACAGGAACATCACGGTCTGACAGGAGGATACATATTTCATACCCGGTATATTTTTTCAGGCCTGTCATCCAGAGGTTGGGGGACCTGACACAAAGGGGTTGTCATCTTTAGTTTAACACTGTGTCTTAGTGTAGAAGTACATTTAAAATTATGGGATTTGTTGGGTCTCTGTAAATAATATTAGAAAGAGTACGGTCTGGTCCTGCTCTATAGGAAAAGTGCAACGAGGCAACTTCTGTTATGAATTGGTGCAATATGAATACATTTGAATTGAAAATATATATATGGGTAGCAATGGTACTTTTTTGATAGTTAAATACTCAGTGGATCCTGATTCATGACCATTAGCTCACATTTAAAACATTCTTTAAATAACTTGACATCAAATTAACTGGAAGTATTCACAAATCTGTCTTGTTATGTTTGTTTTCAGTATGTAAAAAAAAAAAAAAAAAAAAAGCTTTTCTGAGTTGTTACGATTATCATGTTTTTCAGGGTAAAACTGAAAAAAATACAATTCCACATAAATGCAGTTCACCCTCCATTGTTCCATTAAATATGACCTTTCTTCAAGGTAAGACGGTGTAGTCCCTCATTCGTCCAGGAGTGTTCTGTCGTAGCAAGGGTTTCAGTCGTAGTTATCTGGATACTGTTTTCAGAATCAAGGCGTTTCGGCTCCCATCCGGAAGCCATTCTCAATTGTGAAGAAATGGGATGGGAACTAGAAATTTAAGCTACTCTGTGTTACATAAGCCCTGCCCTCAGGAAGGAATATACCTGAGTATCTGTTGATTAGCTAGTTTCACCTAAAACTGACCTAATTGTTTCATGATGGCCCAGTAATCAGTAATCAGGCCTATTGTTATCTGGCTGCACCTACCTCAACACTGTTAAGTACCTGATTAGCATATGATTGGCATGACCAAGGTGCTAAAACACTGTGATAGACTTTGGGCAGATTGAATCTCAGACCACCATTTCTGTTCAAAGAGGGGTTATCTTTTTTCACAAAAATGGCTTCCTTGACGCCCCGTTCAAACCAACTCTTCTCTCTACTTAGAATCTTCACTTCGCTGTCTTCAAATGTGTGGTTTGTAGCTTTTAAATGCAAATGCATGGTGCTCTGTAATCCTGAGTTAGCGTGTCGTCTGTGCTGATAAAGTCTTTTGTGAAGTGGCTGTTTGGTCTCACCTATGTACTGTTCTTTGCAGTTTTCCTCACTGCATTGAATGGAGTAAACTACATTGCTCTGTTTTTGTATGCTCTTGTCCTTAGGGTGAACGAGTTTCTGTCTTAAAGTGTTGCCTGGTTTAAAGAAAACAGGAACTTCTGTCCTGTTTTTTGGCTCTTTTAACTTTGTTGATAGCCCAAGTATGATAACCACAGGCTGAGAGTGCATTCTGGACATGCCTTTCCTCTTTCTTCTTACCCTCTGAGCCAGTGGGCACTTCTTGGGCTCTCTGTTGTAATGTCCGGATTACACCCAGCTTGTGCTGTAATGGATGGTGTGAGCAAGTATTGATCCGTATGTGTTGGTTGCCTGTACACTTCTATCTGGAGCTTTCCGTCCTCTCCTCTGAGTGTAGAACAATGAAGAAAGGCCAGTCGGTTCTCTTTGGCGTCCTCTCGTGTGAACTTGATGTTAGGGTCCACAGTATTGATATGCTCTGAGAAGGCTTCCAAGTCTTGTTTCTTGAATTTCACAAAGGTGTCATCCATGTAGCGGTACCAATGACTTGGTGGTGTGCCCGGGAACGAGGATAATGCCTTCTA
Source organism: Siniperca chuatsi (assembly GCF_020085105.1). Taxonomy (NCBI): domain Eukaryota; kingdom Metazoa; phylum Chordata; class Actinopteri; order Centrarchiformes; family Sinipercidae; genus Siniperca; species Siniperca chuatsi. Next base: position 15,768,891 of record NC_058062.1, read on the forward strand.
TTCAAACTGTTCCATGTACAGGTTGGCCACGATGGGAGAGACCGGAGAGCCCATAGCACAGCCGTGAATCTGTCTGTAGAAATGTCCCTGGAATTGGAAGTAGGTTGTGTTAAGACAGATGTCTAATAGTTTGCATATGTGTTCAGGTGTAAGCTTGGTCCTTTGCTGCAAGGTGGAGTCCTCCTGCAGTCTTCTCCTCACCGCTGTCACTGCTTCTGAGGTCGGGATGCAGGTGAACAAGGACACAACATCATAAGAAATCATTACGTCATCTGGGTCCAACTGGAGATGTTTCACTTTGTCCACAAATTTCTGTGTGTTTTCCACATGATGTACTGTGTTCCCCACCAGCGGAGCCAAGATTGTAGTCAAATGTTTGGCTGCGTTGTATGTGATGGAATCTGTGCTGCACACGATGGGTCTGAGTGGAACATTCTCTTTGTGAATTTTGGGAAGGCCATAGATGCAAGGAATGGCTTCCCCAGGGTATAGTCTGTAGTACAGAGGCCTGTCTATCACCTCCTCCTTCTCAAGCTTCTGTAGACAGTCTATAACCTCCTTCTTGTAGCCATTGGTTGGATCTCTTTTAAGTTTAAGTTTTAAGAAGGTTGTTGACCTTGGTTTCATAATCGGCTGTGTTCAGAATCACAGTGCAGCGACCCTTGTCTGCTGGTAGAATGTTTTTGCTGCCTTCTGCAGTGCTGAGAGTGCCCTCCTCTCTTCGGGTGTAATGTTGGAAGGAGGCGGTTTGGCACTCTTTAGTGTTGCTGTGACACGTAGCCTCAGGTCTGCAGCCTCTGCTTCTGTCATCTTGTTCTTCCTAATGGCTGTTTCTGTGGCTGTGATGTAGTCCACTGTAGGGATGTGGTTGGATGTAACAGAAAAGTTGAGCCCTTTGGAGGGCACATCTTTTTCCGCCTGTGTCAGGATGCGGTCTGATAAGTTTTTGATCCAATTGTTTCTGTTAACACACATCTCCCTTTGTTCAGTCCCTGATCTCCTGTTGTGGTGGTCCTTTCCTAGATTCTTCTTATTCAAAAGGATGTTAAATTTCTTAATTTGCTGCTCCTTGCTCTTCCTATGTTGTGCACCCTGTGCTATCTGTGTGAAATCCATCACTCTCTTGAGGATTTCTTCTGGGACAATGCTTGTTAACTTCTTCTGCAAAAATTCAGTTCTGTTCTTCAAATTGTCTATTCTTGAGTTGTTTTCCCTGATCCTTTCACTAAGCATCTGGGTCAGGTTTCTTCTCCAAATCTTCTCTGCTCTGTGTCCTTTTACTGGTGGTTTAATCTGTAGGCTCTTGGGAATAATCTTACTCTGCCTGCATCTTAGATTAAAACGGAGATGGTTCCTGTGGTCTGCTAATTTCCTGGCTGTGTTTCGAGTTCCTGAACCAGATCTAAGGTTTTCTGCCCAAAAGTAGACCTTTCTTCAAGTTCTAATAATTTGGGGAAATTACATGATCTTCTCTTTATCTTGAGGCATAGTGACTCTGTGCTTCAGTTCAGTATAGGACAGGTTTTTGTATTACCATATATCACTGTGGCTGCCACTCCATACACAGTGTCACAGACTCATACAAAAACCTTTTGCCTGATAAGGTGCAGTTAGTTTTTTGTACTGTATGTGATCAGCAGGAATAATCATGGAACAGCATTCTACTTTTCCTCCATTTTATTTTTAATTTCACCCTTTAAACCATAATTATTCTGTCTTTGAAAATCCCATTTGTCACACTTTGGTGATTTTTAGTCATGCTAGCAGCACGGCTCTGTGGCAAAGTTGGTCTGTTGGTCGATCTGTCCACCACTTTGGTCCAGGCTGAAATATCTCAACAACTATTTGATGGATTAGGATGAAATTTTGTACAGACATTCATGGTCCCCAGACGATGAATCCTGATGACTTTGGTGATTCCAGGTCAATGTTTTAATTTGTCCAATACTTTGGTTTATGACCAAATACCTGTAAAACTAATGACATTCCCATCAGCTGTAGCTGCACTTTGTGATTAGTGTTAATTAGCAAATGTTTGCATGCTAACGTGCTAAACTAAGATGGTGAACATGTGGTTAAACATCTTTGCTTTTCATAAGTCTTGTTGGATATAGTTCTCACTTGTTTTCTGTATCAGCACCATATTTCCTTCTCAGTTTTGTCACAGGATGTATCACTGTGGCCGTAATACTGCACTGTGATATAACTGTGTGAATCACTGTGGACACCCCCCGTACACAATGATACACCACAATGCAAAAATCTTTGCCAGTGTAGCTGTCATACCTGCTTATGCAATACACAATACAGCAGCGGTGGTTCTTTTCATTTAAATCATTCTAAATCTAAATTATTGTGGGACTGTAAATTACCTGTAAGTACCTGTTTTCTGTTTTTATGAATTCTCATTGTTCAATGGTAGGAATGATAATTAGATTTTGAATACTCAACATGTATCAGTAATGAAAGTCTTAATAACTTTATTATCATGGTGAATTTTTGTCTGCTTCTTGCAGTGTCAGCAAAGACATAATATTGTATTTATGAGGTTTTGTTATGTGCTATAGTATATAGCATATATATACTGTATTGTATGGAAGCCCACATTTTACTGTATATTAACATTAACTACCCTTTCACTGACAACTAAAATTACAAAGGAAAGATTAAAGGTCATTTTCATGGCTTTTACAAAATCATAGATGAAGAGTTTTGTGGTTTGTAGTTAAAATGTGCACTATGTATTTTTTAAATTGACCTCAGAATGTGAATGTGTAAAGACTGTTTAAAGTGTTTTCATTAAACTAACATGAACAGTTTGAAGAGACAGTAAAATAATATACTAAAGTAAATATCAAACACTTCTCAGAACAATGAAATGCAACACCACCACTATTGCTCCATGAATGACCACAGAGTTAAATCAGCAGTGTCACAGGGTCAACAAACACTTAACTTCACATTACAGGGCAATTATGCTGAACTGAATTAGATTTTATAATTGTGAGATTGTGTGTGTTGACTCAGTTTGATCTATGGAGAGTCGAGTTAAGAACAGAACTCTCCGCATATAAACACAGTCACTTGTCTTATAGGACTTTCATTACTGTGCTATTTCCATAATTGTAAGAAATGTAATTTAACAATTCCAATACATCCTTTGCCAGAAATCTAATGTTCTCATTGGCCATTCATCTGCAGCTTTGCTTACTTTATGAATAACAGGAGAGATACAGAGGAGTCTCACAACATGGTTCTTGTTACGGTGTGTAACACCTGTGCTGTAACTCCAGCCACTACTGTAGTAACCACAGTGACACACGCTCTTACAAAAACCTTACCACACCTGCAAGAGACCACACGGCTTTCTGACATCATGGTTTAAAACACTGGAGTTTTCTATTGAATTAGAAAAAGGAGAGAGAGATTACGTTCACTGAACTACTACTGCATTATGGCAAATGGAGTCTTTTGAAAAGGACTCCATCCAAGGATGCATTTGGCTGCAGCTGACCCTGGAATAGGGAGACATGGGCCGAATCAGCACCGTCTGCTTCCACGTTTTCTGGTGTTGGTGTTAGGTGTGTGCTTTTTAATGTCCTTATTAGTATTATTTCATGAGAAGGCAAATTGATGCAGATGTTTTTGTCAGTGGTAGATGAATCGCAGCCTTACTAAATGTTTGGAATTTATTAGTGTGTCTGTATTTCAGCAACAGCATCATTTTGATTCCTCTTCTGAGTCTGGTGACGTCTTTCAAATCTCACCACTGAAATGAAGCTTTTTAAAGATCAACTTAGCTGTGATGTAGCGTCACACAATAATGGCCTGTGAAGTGCTGTACTTTACAGAGTGGGGGCAGTGCACGTAGACGCCTGTAGATGGCAGCACAGGCAAGATTTTCAACTTGTATAGTTCATCTTTAAGCTCACCTTCACTGGCAGAATGCACCTAGACGGCAGTCCAGTGCTTTGGTCGCTTGTTATCAGCTGCTCATGTACGTCAGACATTGAGCTTACACAGGTGGTAAATGCAAATACAGTGGAAAGGTTTTAATGTAGGCCTGCATAAATCTGGTCCTATGAGCTCATTTTAAGGTATTTTATCAAAACTAACCACTTAAAATACTTGTATATTGTGGATTTACAGGATTTTGCTGTTCTACTGTTGTATGAAAGAGGACAATGAGTCATATCACCTCTAAATGTTTCCACTGCATATTCTGTTTACTGCACATTTCTGAAAATGCTGCTGCTCATGGCCATATTTGAATACACAACCACAGTGGACATAAGGCCTTGTTGTCATGAGAGGGTGGGGTGTCCACACATAAACCGTCCGTCTGTTGGTTTCACTGGATGTCTAAGATACTGTGTATGATGGCGTTTGGCTAGTTAGATAGTGTATAGTTGAACGCATTTCTGTCACTGTGGAAAATAAATCAAATCTTTTGCCGATTAGCAGCGTCACCCCCAGCAAGTATTCTCACCGACGGCTCTGTAAGTCTTGGTTTTTCTGTTGGTCCTTAAACACCTCCCAACAGATGCAGTTGGATAAAAGCTCTGAGTTGTCCATCACAGAGAAAGTGACTGTGAGAGTTAATTGTTCTGTGTGTTTCAGTCTGTGATGGACTTCAGGGTGTTTTCCTGCCCTGAGCAGGAATGTTGGGACAGGTTTCAGTCCCATGATGACTGGGATGATGAGGAATGAATGAGTGAACAGATTATTATTTGTGGTAGTGTAGAGAGTTTTTTGTATTGACTTTGAAATGTGCCATAAATCTGTTGGAAAAATAAAACAGTATCTTGTAATCTTCTCACATATGAGTGTTTTGTGTTTCTAATCACACGTCGTTTCCATTTACTGCATCAAGACCAAGTGACAGATCACTTAATCCTCACAAAGCCTTTGCTGCTAGATGGTAGTCTTCACTCACTTTTCTGACTTCTATTAACCAGCTGGCATGTAAACCAAAATGTCCCTCAAGCACATCAACAAGCTGACTTTATTAAACATCTTATGAAGTGAAATTGTTCATCTGATAGCTTGATATTATTGTCAAGAAGTCATTTTAATATTTTTAAATAAAGTTTTATTTTATAAACATAATATACGAATGTAAAAAATAACTATAAGGATAAATAAATACATGTATTGAATTCTTACTTCTTACATAAGCTTCTCCAGTCTCTGCTCCTGAATCTTCACTGTTTCCGCTGAGGACGGCGCCCGACTTACCACTCAGGAGAAAAACCCATTCCCAGTGATTCCATGTTGTTCAAATAAAAAATGACTGTAATTTATACCCCTCTGTGTTCTGCATCTTTGGGTTCGCTGATCATACATTAGACAATAATGGAATAAATGGTTAGTAAACAAATAATAAAACGGAAGATAACAACGATGATGCAGTAAATGTGCCTAAATGCCACATTAATCCAAATGTATGACGTTCAGTTTCTCTAAATCTTAAATTATGTTACAGCCCTTAAACACAACTGCTTTACCCAAACGATCTCTGTGTCTTCAGTACAGCAGATAGTTGTGGCCAGCAGGTTTGCTGCAGGCTACTGGTGTTCTATTACAATTATATTTACTGCTGGACTGGATGAATGGTGGGGTAAAAAAAGGTTTATCTTCATACACCCAGTAACTGGAACTGCCTGTGATTTGTTACTCAAAGATGAAATCTGTAATGTGTTTAATTCAATAAACTGTTGATAAATCAGTTTGTGCATTGGAGCATTAAAACAAACCAGCACATTTTCTGTGGTTGGAGACGCTCTCCACTCTGCTGCTGCTAAATGTTGATCAGTCTCACCTGAGCTGGTTGGCTGTGCCAATAAACTCTGTTCAGAACAGAGCTAGTGAACTGAATGTGATGCATTTCACACCACTTTACTGTGTGAATGTGTCCATCCAAATCAACACAATACACCTGTAATACCACATGTTTCTCAACATGAGGTTTGTTCTAGCCAGAGAGAGCAATTCACCAGTCAGAGAGAATGATTTGGTGCCAGGTAACTTTTCAGATATTGCTGATAATCAATTATATGTTTGATTTTTCTTATTTTTTGTCTCTTTTGTCTAACTTTATTAAACTAAATTGATGCATTGATTTGCATTACAATGGTCTCCCTTTTCAGGATCATGCGCACTGCACAACTGGACAAACCTGGAAAAGTTGGCAGTCCATCACAAGCACAGACAGAAAATCTTTCACATTCATATCTCTGGTCTTTTCTTCTCCTGCACATTCTTGTCTGTGCAGATGGGAAGAAACTGTCGTACCCACAGAAAAACTGTGCAAAGATGAGTCTGTGAAAATTGTCTCTCCTTCATGTGGCATTTTTATTGTTTACATGCCTGGGCTTTATTTTCTAACTTGTACCGTACTTGGTCAAGCTGTTTACTTATTTTCAGTGAATATATAAATCCTGTCTTATATCTTGTACAGTCTTTAGTCCTTAGTATAACTGAAATGCAGACAAAGCCTGCATGTTTACCTTGACCAGGCTGAATATCATGCTATAGAAGAGAGAGGATATGAGGAAGGCAGTTGGTCCTGATGACATACCTGTGGAGGGATGGAAGTGTCTAGGAGAGGTGGCAGTAGAGTTTCTGACTTTGTTTAACAAGATCTTGGAGAGTGAGAGGATGCCCGAGGAATGGAGGAGAAGTGTACTGGTGCCAATTTTTAAGAACAAGGGAGATGTGCAGAGCTGTGGCAACTACAGAGGAATAAAGCTGATTAGCCATACAATGAAGTTGTGGGAAAGAGTAGTGGAAGCTAGGCTAAGGGCAGAGGTGAGCATTTGTGAGCAGCAATATGGTTTCATGCCTAGAAAGAGTATAACAGATGCAGTATTTGCTTTGAGGATGCTGATGGAGAAGTACAGAGAAGGTCATAGGGAGTTGCATTGTGGATTTAGAGAAAGCGTATGACAGGGTGCCGAGAGAGGAGCTGTGGTACTGTATGAGGAAGTCTGGAGTGGCAGAGAAGTATGTTAGAGTGGTGCAGGACATGTATGAGAGCTGTAAGACCGTGGTGAGGTGTGCTGTAAGTGTGACAGAGGAGTTCAAGGTGGAGGTGGGTCTGCATCAAGGATCAGCTCTGAGCCCCTTCTTGTTTGCTCTGGTGATGGACAGGATGACAGATGAGGTTAGACAGGAATCTCCATGGACTATGATGTTTGCGGATGACATAGTGATTTGTAGTGAGAGCAGGGAGCAGGTGGAGGAAAATCTAGAGAGATGGAGGTCTGCTCTGGAAAACAGAGGAATGAAGCTTAGCTGCAGTAAGACAGAATACATGTGTGTCAATGAGAGTGACCCAGGTGGAACGGTGAGGTTACAGGGAGCAGAGGTGAAGAAAGTGCAGGACTTTAACTACTTAGGGTCAACGGTTCACAGCAATGGAGACTGTGGAAAAGAGGTGAAGAGGCGAGTGCAAGCAGGTTGGAACGGGTGGAGAAAAGTGTCAGGTTTGTTGTGTGATAAAAGAGTATCAGCAAGAATGAAAGGAAAGGTGTTCAAGACGGTGATGAGACCAGCGATGTTGTACAGCTTATAGACAGTGGCACTGAAGAAAAGACAAGAGGCAGAGCTGGAGGTAGCAGAGCTTAAGATGTTGAAGTTCTCTTTGGGAGTGACGAGGATGGACAGGATCAGGAATGAGTACATCAGAGGGACAGCTCATGTTAGATGTTTTGGAAATAAAGTCAGAGAGGCCAGATTTAGGTGGTTTGGACATGTTCAGAGGAGAGACTGTGAATATATTGGTAGAAGGATGCTGAGGTTGGAGCTGCCAGGCAGGAGGTCTAGAGGAAGACCAAAGAGGAGATTTATGGATGTAGTGAGAGAGGACATGAAGTTAATTGGTGCAAGTGAAGAGGATGCAGAGGACAGGGTTAGATGGAGGCACATGATTCGCTGTGGCGACCCCTGAAAGGGAACAGCCGAAAGGAAAAGAAGAAGAAGAAGAGAGAGGATATGAAGAGGAATATGAAGGAGGAGGTTGTGGACCACAGACTGCTGAACTCATCCTCTTCAATAGCATCCTCTGTGCAGCTCAGAGCAAAACCCAGTTTTGACTCTGGAGGAAAATCTAAGAAGGTGTAGGTGGTTAGATGAGAGGTGTGTGTCTGTTAACAATGCTTTTATATTAAGATAACATATAGACGTCTTTGTCTCTCTTGACAGAGCAACACATCAGCACACAATACCACGTTTAAAGCTGAATCTACTATTTTCTACATTCAATTGAGTTACCCTGGGACTTAGACACTCCTCTGGGTTCCATGGAATCATTGCTGCCAGCAGGCCAGACGTGGCAGATGAACATGTTGTGCTCGTTCCACTTTTCCTTGGTGGTGGTGTAAACACTTGTAATGGAGTAGCCTTGTTGGGTCTTCTGTGGGGGGAAGTTAATGCCATCAGTATATTTGTTGGAATTTTGTTCTGACCAGGCGATGTAGTAATCCTGCAGCACAGGACTGGAGACCAGACACACCAGAGTGACCTCAGCTCTTTTGTTGATGTCCTCCTCTGGGAGGACGTGGACTGTCACTATTGGCTCACGCCCATCTGAAAGAAACACCAGCGAGGTTCATATATAAGCTTTATGTTTGCTATACATAGATTATGACGTGTTTGTGTGTGTAAGTTGGCTGCCTCCCCAGACTTACGGATTACTGTTCTACCAGTGAGTCTCCATCCCTCAGTAACATACCTCCTTTGTGGACAGTCAGATCTTGAATAACTGGAGTCATATCGTCTCTAATGGCAGAACAGCGCACTTTGTTGACTCTCTGCCACTCAGTGCGACTACGAGTCATCGTGCTGGTTTTGATGCGCTGACCATCAACAAACTTTGTTGTTTCATTAATGTTGTCGGCCACATCTTGTCCATCAGTTTGCCAAGTGACTTTAATTTCATTTACAGTGGCCTCATCCTGTCCAGTAATGATACACTCCAACTCTGCCTGTTGTTTGTTAAACATTCCTTTGGGACTTGGTTGGTTTAGTGTCACTGTGATAGGAGCTACATAAAAGAGAGCAACAGAGAAAATGGGTCAGAATTATTTTCCAACATCTGCACGATAATAAAAACTGTAGACTTCACATTTATGTCAAGTTCCAGCATAAACTACTTCATGTCACTATTTAGTGATAACTGCAATATGTCGTATGGCGAGGTGCTATATGCAGGTAGAGAAGTATGTGGACCCAAAAGCAGATGACGAGGAAGCGGAAGTAGCTGGATGACTACCGTGTTTATTGTTGGGTGGAATGTAGGCAAGAACAGGCAGAGGTGAGCAGACAAAATCCAAAATCCAAACAAGGTCCACCACAGAACAAAGAATCCAAGATAACACAGTCAAGGGCTTGGCAAGGAACAACACCATGTGTACCACAATGATCCAACACAGAACAAAGAAAAGACCCAGACTAAATACCCAAGGGGAGGTGAGACAACGAGACACAGGTGCAAACAATCAAGGGAGGACCAACAATCAAAACTGGAGGGAAAACACAGACAGGAAGTAAAAACACAAGACACACAAGGGAAGGAGACTACTACAAAATAAAACAGGAAGTGTCAACACCAAAACTACCACACAATAGCACTGCACCTTTTGAGGCCTTCTTTTTATATTGTGTTCCGCTGTAAGTCACCTCACAGGTATAAACTGCTTTACTGTCCCAGTCTGTGTTTTTGACCTTCAGGACACTGACAGCTGAATGTAACTCTCCAGTTTTTTGGATGGGACTTTGAATGTAGTCGTTCAACTCTGCGCCATTCTTTTTCCACTTAAATGAGTCAAGTGTTCCACTGCGACCGTCCTCAATCGTACACACCAGAGCCTGGGAGTCTTCACTTGGCACCGATAGCAAAGTCACTTTTGGAGGAATAGGCTCTGAACAGGTGGAGGAAACAGCAGAGTTACAGTCATCCATTTTTGTATTATGCTGTATTATTCACCTGCAAGTGACAAGATGATTGTCTCAAAGGAAAAATGTATGTTTCAGACATTCAAATTAAATATTGCTGAACATTGAAGTGAAGATCTTCACCTGCCCAGCAGAGCGTTAAAAGCAGCAGTCCTGTCCTGTAGTCCATCATGTTAAATTGTGTTTTCCATTGTTCTCTGTCGTCCTCTCTGCAGTCAGATAAGTAGAGGTGGAAGACATCTGAGTTTTGCATTGACTCCTCCTCACAGGGAGGAGAGACATGGACTGGAGATATTTGCTTAAACTGGGGAATTCATTTCCAAGAATCAAGCCTCCAAGTCAGCTATTCTGATGTTTGTCTGACATGTTTTAATTTGTGTAAAATGTTTATCAGTATTAACACCACAAGCACATGTATTCTAATATTACAAAAATATTAATCTAAGTTTCAGATACATTAACATACAAGGTTTATTCAGATTAGTTAAATTATAATTCATCTTGGTATCAAGGCTGTTTGTCAGTAGTCACTTTGAGCACAAAGGGCAGCACATGAGAGCAGT